>NW_025317497.1:0-76047 GCF_018873765.1 Telopea speciosissima
TAGATAATTCATACCCAAGAAGTATTTCAAGAGTCCAAGGTCTTTGATCTCAAACTGTTTAGCCAGATAAGACTTCAATCTGTTCATCTCAGCCACATCATTCCAAGTTACCACAATGTCATCAACATAGACAATGAGAGTTCTAACTGTACCATTACCTCTCCTGATAAATAAGGTGGGGTCAGCTTGACTCTGATAATACCCATTCTTCAGGATGGCTTGTCTAAATCTCTCAAACCAGGCCTTAGGAGACTGCTTGATGTGAGATAACCTAGAGGGGGGTGAATAGGTTATCACTAGTAAATTTTAAACCTTTTTCGATTTGTCTCCCAATTAAGTGTTTGAAACAAAATAGTAAATAGAAATAATACGAAAATAGGAAGACACAAGATTTATAGTGGTTCGGATAAACCAAGCCTACATCCACTCCTCTCAACCTTGAGAGAATTCCACTAGTAACTTCCTTTCAGTACAGTAGGTGGGAAGAACACCTTTACAATCTTTTTCACAGGATAAGAGAATCCTAACTCTTTTTCACAGGATAAGAGGATCCTACATACTAATCTAAGTACAGTCTAGATTAATGTAAAAATGCTTTCTTAACTCAAAAGCATAAACAATTGAAAGATAGAAGGTAAGGATTACCTAAGTAAGGAATGTGATATGTATTCCTTGCAAGTGAAGAATGATATATATATGAATGCTCTATGTAATGCCTTCAACATAATAAAGCTTGAAATATGAATTTGGAGAAGGTCTTTGATGTGTTGAAGTTCTTGTGAATGATGCTTGTAAGAGATGGACAGACTTCAACAAAGAGAGCTTGAGATTGATGGTTGAATATAGCTCTCACTTGATTTTTAACTCACACAAACAAATCTTCAATGGCTAGTACTTCGGGGGTTTCAAGTGTTGTATTTAGAGTTAAGAAGATGCTCTATTTATATAAAAAATCTGGGTTAACTTTGAGTCACAACGGATTAAAAACGGCTAGTTTTTAGTCAAACCGGTCGACCACTTTGTGTGCCGGTCGACCTATTTAAGAGAGCTGTTGGAAATATAGCCGTTGGGATCAAAATTACACCAACCGGTCGATCGCCGGTCGATCGGTTGTGGAATCGATTGGTGTTGGGCGACCGGTTCCCCAACTGGTACGTCCCACTTCAACCTCTATGAATGGCGGTCGATCTGTGTAAGGACCAACCGGTCGACCGGTTCTGAAACCGGTTCATAGACAGGGTATTTTTAGTGATTTTTCTCAGTGGGTACTTACAGATATTAAACCCTATTAATACTAAGGCCATTATAGTATATAATCTAGCCTCCTAAGGTTTCTAAAATGCATGATGTATGCAATGCAATTTTCATTTAACATTATCATGCAGTACATTGTGTGTAAGTGGTGTGTGTCTACAGTGTTGAGTCTTTGATCTTGAGCTTCATATTGATATCTTCAAAGATGTTCTTCAATCTTCAAAAGATCTTGATTAGATTTTCTTATTGAAGAAGCTTCGTTTGGCTTTACAGCATCCTTGATCATCCAAGTTCTTTGATTCTTTGGTTCTGGGCTTTTTGGCTTCTTGACTTCTTGGCTTGATGTCCAATTTCAAACGGATTTGTTTATTATCATCAAAACCAATGATTGGGGAGGGAAGTGATTACCCAACAATCTCCCCCTTTTTGATGATGACAAACCTTATAATTTAACAATAAGACAATGGTATATTTTTTGAAAATATCAAGACAAGAATACATCATCATAAGTATTAAGTATGTAAAATAAGCAAGAATCAATAAATTGCCATCTATTTTTAAATCATCCACTTTTCTCCCCCTTTTGTCAATAGCAAAAAGGTAAGGGATGAAAAAAGCAACAAGCTCCCCCTGCAGAAAATATTAGTAGCTAAGTATGAGCATACGTAAGTAAGCTCCCCCTACAAAAATGCATCAGCGATAATAAGCATATGTATCAAATTAAAACCATAAGCATATAGAGTCAACAACATATAAAGGTTGTAAATGTAGGAGTGCAGGAGTAAAAGAAATGCATAGTCTAAGCTATTACAAACCAAAAGTTCCAAAGTTAACTTGTCAGAAAATCAAAGTTTTAAAGTTTGAAGGTAAAAGGAGACTAAGCATCAGGAGCATCTGGAACAGTAGGAATGTTGAAGTGTTGAGTGATACGGCCAAGTTGAAGAATCATGGAGTTCATCTTGTCATCCATTGAGTTAAGCCGTTCAGTAGTTGTCTTCATGTAGTTCAGCATCATCTGGTGATCAGAAGCAGAGGAGGATCCTTCTGGCGGAATGTAGTCCTCATCATCACTCTTATCATAGTCTTCTTCTTCAGTTGCAAATGCATTGGATTTCCTTCTGCGAGTCTTAGGAACAGGAACAACAGGAGGAGCAATGGACAAGTTCATCTTCTTGATGGTTATAGCATCAATGTTACATGGCTTATCTTCAGGAATCTCATTAGAACAGTCAATTTGGAAGTGATAGAAAATAGTAGTAAGAGTCCTACCATATGGAAGACTGTCTTGGGAAACTCTTTTGGAAGCAGTCTCCATCACCCTCATCATGAGATATGGAAGGCTAATTTGGTTTCGAGTAACCAAACACCAGGCAAGGTATGCCTCAAATGGTTTCACTGCATCCCTATGGCCTCCTTTGGGTAAAAGATTGTAGGAGTTGATGAGACTCACCCTAGGAATATCTTGAAGTTGGACAGCCTTGACCTTTTGGGAATTTCCATCATAATTTTGCATGATTTTGCCGTAGACTTCAGCCTCATTCATGAAATCATCATAATTCTGTTTGGTCTTGAGATACTTGAACTCACCATAAGCCCTAATATTCAAAATATCTTCCAAATCTTCCATATTGAAAGAGATGGGAATGTCATTGACTAGAGATTTGATTCTCAAGTCTCCATCTTGGCCTTCAACTTCCAAGTTGCAATAAAAATACTTTACCAAAGCAGAATAACAGAAATTATTATGGTAAAGTACAGAATCCCATCTAAGAAAAGTGTAGTATTCTGAGATATTACCAGTTTGGAGTTCTCCAGTCCTCACATGGCGTTCTTGGATCACTTTCCTTTCTAAATACTTGGGCCAAAACAGAGAGGCTTCAAGAGATGAGAAGAGAGACTCATTGTAAGCCCTAGTCTTCCCTTTATTTGCTGTGGTCTTTCTCTTCTTGCTTGGAGCACCATCCTTTGGAGCCATTGATGGAGAAAAAGAGGTTTTTGAAGGAAGAGGATGAGATTGAAGTGAAATGGGGCAAAGAATCAAGGGGTTTTATAAAGGTTTTGCCCTAGAAGGTTCGTCCAAGGGTTTTGGAGTAAAAAGGCACGAAAAAGAAATGAAGAGAAGTAAAGAAAAGACCTCTCGGTTTCCCTTAAAAACGTGATTTTTAGCGATCCGGTCAACCGGTACGATTGAACCGGTCAACCGATTGGGGCAGAAATCCTATATTTTTGAATTTTTGGAATAGAGACTGATTTTTCAGTCAAATAGGAGTATTTTTTAGACCTTTAATTCAACAAGGATTGCAGATGCCCAACTCACGTCAAAGCGTGTAGAAAAACTCTTTCGGTAGAGGTTTGGTGAAAATGTCCGCGACTTATCTTGCAGTGTCAATATGTTCAAGGACAATTTCGCCCTTTTGAGCAGTGTCACGAAGGAAATGGTGACGGATGTCGATGTGCTTGGCTCGGGAATGAAGAATTGGATTTTTGCTGAGATTTATAGCACTTGTACTATCACACATGATTTTTGAGGTTTCAAAATAAATACCGTAATCAGTGAGAGTTTGGCGCATCCAGAGAATTTGAGCACAACACCTACCTGTTGCAATATATTCAGCTTCAGTAGTAGAGAGTGCGGCGTAATTTTGTTTCTTACTAAACCAATAAACAAGACATGATCCAAGGAAGTGGCAAGTTCCACTTGTGCTCTTGCGATCAAGATGACAACCAGCAAAATCAGGGTCAGAAAAGCTAAGTAATTCAAAATTGTTGTTCATAGGATACCATAATCCTACATTAATAGTGTTTTTCAAATATTTGAATATTTTTTTGACTGCACTAGCATGAGATTGCATAGAGCTAGCTTGGAATCTAGCACAGGCACAAACACTAAACATAATGTCAGGTCTACTTGCAGTTAAGTAAGCAAGCTGCCAATCATACCTCGATATCGAGTGGGATCAAAAGAAGTTCCATTCTCATCTTTTGATAAACTTAGAGAAGTACTCATAGGAGTGCAAGAAGCTTTCTGAGTATTTATATCAAATTTCTTCAATAATTCCTTAATATATTTAGACTGATTAATAAAAATCCCATTTTCAGTTTGTTTAATTTGAAGTCCTAAAAAGAAATTCAATTCACCCATTAAACTCATTTCAAATTCATTTTTCATGCAATTACTAAATTCAATGCATAAAGATTCATCAGTAGCACCAAAAATGATATCGTCGACATATATTTGAACAATGATTAAATGTGAATCTTTGTGCTTAACAAACAAAGTTGTGTCTACTTTACCAATAATATAATCATGCTCAATAAGAAATTTCTTTAATCTATCATACCAGGCTCTAGGTACTTGTTTAAGTCCATATAAAGCCTTCTTGAGTTTATAAACATGATTAGACAAAGTAGAGTTTTCAAATCCAGGAGGTTGTGAAACAAAAACTTCTTCAGTTATAAAACCATTTAAGAATGCATTTTTTACATCCATTTGATAAAGTTTGAAGTTCTTATGACAAGCAAATGCTAACAACATTCTTATAGCTTCTAATCTAGCTACAGGAGCAGAAGTTTCATCAAAATCAATTCCTTCCTGCTGATTATAGCCTTGAGTGACTAGTCTTGCCTTGTTTCTCACAACAATTCCATTTTCATCAAGTTTATTTCTGAAAACCCATCTTGTTTCAATGATGGATTTATTTTTAGGTTTTGAAACAAGTTCCCAAACATCATTTCTTTCGAATTGATGTAATTCCTCTTGCATAGCCAGAATCCAATCATTATCTAGCAGTGCTTCCTTTATGTTCTTAGGTTCAATCATAGACAAGAAAGCAGCAAAATCACAAGTATTTTGGATTTTAGATCTAGTTTGAATACCTTTCTCAATATTCCCAATTATTTGGTCCAAGGGGTGATGCCTTACAGGTCTTATGTCTTTAGGAAGTCCAGTTGACTCTTCTAAAGGGGTATCTTTGATGGAATCATCTAGAGAGATGGTCTCAACTCTCTTTTTAATCTCGGATAATGTATCCTCATCATCATCAACCAATGGTTTATTTTTCTGTCTTTGGGAAGTGAAACATCAAATTTGACATTTATGGATTATTCCACAATTAAGGTCTTTTTATTAAATACTCTATAAGCTCTGCTATTGCCAGAGTATCCAAGAAAAATACCTTCCTCAGATTTTTCTTCAAATTTTCCTTTGGGATCTTTGGTATTCAAGACAAAGCATTTACATCCAAAAATTTGAAAGTAGTCAACCTTGGGATTCTTTTCAAAATACAATTCATACGGAGTTTTAGACAAAATCCTTCGGAATAACACACGATTCAAAACATAGCAAGCAATATTTACCGCTTCAGCCCAAAAATATTTTGGTAAAGAATATTCACTAAGCATGGTCCGGGCAGTCTCTTGAAGAGATCTATTTTTCCTTTCAACAACCCCATTAGATTGAGGAGTTCTAGGAGCTGAGAAGTTGTGTGTGATACCTTCATCATCACAGAATTTTCCAAATTGGTTTGAGTTGTTAAATTCACCACCATGATCACTTCTTATAGTGGTGACCAAATATCCCTTTTGATTTTGTATCTTCTTGCATAGTGTTGCAAATTCATTGAAAGCATCATTTTTGTGTCTAAGAAATAAGGTCCAAGTATATCTAGAATAGTCATCAACAATCACAAATGTATATACTTTTCCACTCAAGCTTGGAGTAGGAATAGGACCAAACAAGTCTAAATGAAGTAATTCAAGGGGTCTACTTGTAGATACAATATTCTTAGATTTATGAGAAACTCTTGCTTGTTTCCCTTTTTGACAAGCATCACAAAAATAGTTTTTGTCAAATTTGAGTTTAGGCAAGTTTCTAACAAGATCTTTTGATGCAATGGATTCTATCAACTTAACATTTATATGACCAAGCTTTCTATGCCAAATATTTGGTTTTTCATGTGAAATCAAACATGTAATACTAAGACTAGCTTCATCAATAATACAAGTATATATATTGTTATTTCTAGTTCCTTTCAATATGATTTCATCATTAGCATCCATAACTAAACAATGTGAAACATTAAAGTTTACTTTAAAGTTGACTTACACTAAGTAAATTGTAAGCAAGTTTGTTTACCAAACAAACATTTGAAATAGTAGTACCTCCAATATTTATGTTTCCGATACCAACAATTTTTCCTTTGCCATTATCTCCAAAAGTTACCCATCCACCATCATATTTTCTTAGTTTTGTAAAAAGTTTTTCATTTGATGTCATATGCTTGGAGCATCCACTATCAATGTACCATTCAATTTGATTTTTGCTCTTCAAGCATACCTACAAAATAAGATTAAACATACATTGGCCCCCACATTCTTATGGGTCCATTGTGGTTAGGATCAAGGGTTCCTTTGGGTACCCATAGTCTCTTAGTAGAGTAGTTCATGGAGTAAAGGTTCCTTGGGGATTGTCCATAGCTACTTGAGGATGATCTGGATTGTGCTGTAAATTTTTGAGTTTTTGGTTTTTGATATCTAGGATAGATATTCAAGGGAGATGGTGTCATCTTTTGACTATCAAAAGACTTTTGAGATCTCCTTCTTCTTTAAGGAATATATGATTCATAATATCTTGGGTAGTAAGGCTTGTATGACCTATGGTTTGGGTGAGGTCTATAGTTTCTTTCCATAAAATATGGAGCTTGTGGTCTATAGTATTGCCTTTGTGGCTCTTGGGGAACAAATTTCCTTTGTGACCTATACCTTTTGTGATAGGTATATTGGAAGGCATGATTCTTTGGTTTTCCATGATTTTGTTTTCTTTTTTGGTTTCTAGAAGAGGGTACTTGAGAATTTGAAGTTTGACCTTGGCTTGCTTCTTTTGGATGTACCATCTTACTCTTTCCTTTGGCTTGTTGTGGGATTCTCCCATCATAGCCTAGACCTTCCTTATCAAGAGGGGTCTTTTGTGGTGTACCAAGAAAAGAGCATCTAAGGATTTTTGTCCCTTGGTAAAGGTGAGCAAAGCCGACTTCAAATTTTCTTTTTCTTCTTCAAGTTTAGCAATGTAATCATGTAGACTGTCTACTTTATTATGAAGGCTAATAACTTCTTTCTCTAATGTAGAGTTGGAAGCCTCAAGCTTTTGGCTTGCCTTATAGAGAGCTTCAAAGCCTCTCTCTATATCATCTTCATCTATATCATTTGTATCAATATCATCAATTGAATTGCTATTTGAACTAAAAAAGTCGGAATTTACCTCTAATTCATTTTCTCTTTCATGAGCCATTAGTGCTAGGTTTGTGGTTTCTTCTTCGGATTGATCATCTTCTTGTTCTTCATCCGAATCCCATGATATTCAGTGACGTAGGCTTTCTTCTTATTTTGACCCTTTGGACACTCAGTTTTGAAGTGACCAGGCTTTCTGCATTCATAACAAACTATATCTTTTCTGTTAGAAAAAGAGGGTTTATCCTTAGAGATGTATTTACCTTTGTTCTCTCTTGATGTCTGTTCTTTGTTGAAGAACTTTCTTCCTTTCCTTTTGAGGAATTTTTTAAAGTTCTTGGTGATTAGAGACATCTCCTTTTCTGATATACTTAGATTTTCATCTTCATCGCTTTCATCATCAGAAGAGTTTGCAGCTTTAAGTGCAACAGTCTTTTTCCTTGGTTCTTTCGTCTCTGCCCACTTGTCATCTTCATTTAACTCAACTTCATGAGTTAGGAAAGACCCCATAAGCTCATCCATACTGACCATGTTCAGATTCTTTGATTCTTTTATGGCTGTTACTTTTGGTCTCCATTTGGGAGGAAGTGACCTGAGAATCTTTCGCACATTTTCAGACTTGGTGTAGGTCTTTCCTAAGCCCTTCAACTTGTTTATGATGTTAGTAAACCTCAAAAACATATCAGCAATAGTTTCATTTTCTAACATCTTGAATAATTCATATTCAGTGACAAGCTTATCAATTTTTTATTCTTTTACTTGTGTTGTTCCTTCATAGGAAACGACAAGAGTATCCCAAATCTCTTTAGCAGACTCACACATAGTTATTTTATCAAATTCAGATTCGCTTAATGCATATTGCAAAAAAGTAATAGCTTTAAAGTTGTGTTGAATTTTCTCCTTTTCAACTGGAGATAATTCGTTAGTGGTTTTGGATACATTCTCATCACCAACATTCTTGGTGAAAGTATATGGTCTATTTTCAATGACATGCCAAATATCCAAGTTGTGTGCACATGTAAAGTTCTTAAATCTAATTCTCCAATATGCAAAGTTATCACCATTAAACAGTGGAGGTCTCGAGACATTTAGTCTTTCGAGTGCATTGTAATGTGCTGCCATGGATCTTTAGTCTCTGTGTATTGAGCTCCCGCTCTAATACCAATTGTGAGACAACCTAGAGGGGGGTGAAGAGGTTATCACTAGTGAATTTTAAACCTTTTTTGATTTGTCTCCCAATTAAGTGTTTGAAATAAAATAGTAAATAGAAATAATGCGGAAATAGGAAGACACAAGATTTATAGTGGTTCGGATAAACCAAGCCTACATCCACTCCTCTCAACCTTGAGAGAATTCCACTAGTAACTTCCTTTCAGTACAGTAGGTAGGAGGAACACCTTTACAATCTTTTTCACAGGATAAGAGAATCCTAACTCTTTTTCACAGGATAAGAGGATCCTACATACTAATCTAAATACAGTCTAGATTAATGTAAAAATGCTTTCTTAACTCAAAAGCATAAACAATTGAAAGATAGAAGGTAAGGATTACCTAGGCAAGGAATGTGACATGTATTCCTTACAAGTGAAGAATGATATGTATATGAATGCTCTATGTAATGCCTTCAACATAATAAAGCTTGAAATATAAATTTGGAGAAGGTCTTTGATGTGTTGAAGTTCCCTTGAATGATGCTTGTAAGAGATGGCCAGACTTCAACAAAGAGAGCTTGAGATTGATGGTTGAATATAGCTCTCACTTGATTTATAACTTACACAAACAAATCTTCAATGGCTAGTACTTGGGGGGTTTCAAGTGTTGTATTTAGAGTTAAGAAGATGCTCTATTTATATAAAAAATCTGGGTTAAGTTTGAGTCACAACGGATTAAAAACGGCTAGTTTTTAGTCAAACCGGTTGACCACTTTGTGTGCCGGTCGACCTCTTTAAGAGAGCCATTGGAAATATAGCCGTTGGGATCAAAATTACACCAACCGGTCGATCGCCGGTCGACACGTTGTGGAACCGGTTGGTGTTGGGCGACCGGTTCCCCAACTGGTACGTCCTACTTCAGCCTCTATGAATGGCGGTCGATCTGTGTAAGGATCAACTGGTCGACCGGTTCTGAAACCGGTTCACAAACAGGGTATTTTCAGTGATTTTTCTCAGTGGGTACTTACAGATATTAAACCCTATTAATACTAAGGCCATTATGGTATATAATCTAGCCTCCTAAGGTTTCTAAAATGCATGATGTATGCAATGCAATTTTCATTTAACATTATCATGCAGTACATTGTATGTAAGTGGTGTGTGTCTACAGGGTTGAGTCTTTGATCTTGAGCTTCATATTGACATCTTCAAAGATGTTCTTCAATCTTCAAAAGATCTTGATTAGATCTTCTTATTGAAGAAGCTTCTTTTGGCTTTACAGCATCTTTGATCATCCAAGTTCTTTGATTCTTTGGTTCTGGGCTTCTTGGCTTCTTGACTTCTTGGCTTGATGTCCAATTTCAAACGGATTTGTTTGTTATCATCAAAACCAATGATTGGGGAGGAAAGTGATTACCCAACAATGAGGCCGTAAAGAGCTTTCTTCAAGAGGCACACTTTCCCTTCAGCTGAGGGACACTTAAAACCAGGTGGGGGCTGCATGTATACTTCTTCTACTAAGTCTCCATGAAGAAATGCATTCTTCACATCTAACTGGTACATAGGCCAATCTTTATTAGCTGCTACTGACAGAAGAACTCTGATTGAGTTATGCTTGGCTACAGGGGTAGAGGTCTCGTGGTAGTCAATACCATATACTTGACTATACCCTTTTGCAACTAGCCGAGCTTTGTATCTTTCCACTGTACCACCTGATCTATACTTGATGGTATAAACCCATCTGCATCCAACTAGAATTCTCCCCTTGGGAAGATCAACCAGTGTCCAAGTCTTGTTCTTCTCTAGAGCCACCATTTCCTCAGACATTGTTTGCATCCACTTGGGATCGGATAAGGCCTATGTAACATTTTTGGGAATGAAAGAAGACTCAAGAGCAGTGGAAAAGGCAATACCTGTAAGAGAAATAGATTCATATGGAACATACTGGGCTATGGGGTTAGTACAGGCTTTTTTTTTTTTTTTTTTTAAGAAATTCAGATGCATAAACCAGACACAAATATTCTACAAAATCTACTCAAAGATTGGTGCAGAAGTTGCCCGAACTCCACACTGAGTGGTTAGTCTCCTTGAGATCAAAACTTGGGTTCTTGACATAAAAATTAATTGATGGAATCTGTCACACAGAGATAGTTACCTGTTTCAATAAAATGTGATTCTTTTGCTCAAAGAACTATTGCTTTCACTATCCACAACCAGAAATACTGTGTCCTGTTTTGATTTTTCAGTGTTAATAAGAGCAGAGATACTAACTCTAATTGGTTCTAGTGACCGGGAGGTATACCCCTTCTGCTGCCAACCAAACGTTGTCAGGCCGTTTATCTCAAACACCACAAACCTCCTGTTGACCTCCAGCTATCCTTTGGTATTTCTTGTTGTGACAGTGTAGATAACCACCAGTTTCCACATGCTGAAGCCTGATCCTCTGGTTTTGCTTCCATGTTATCCCACCACCCTCAATTTCAAGCCTCCAATAATCCCCAGTATTAGATTCATCTTCTCCTCCAAAGCAGCTCCCTCCAGGTTGCCCGATATTGGAGATGCGTGCAGGTGGCTGTGCAGCCATTTCCGAGTCCTCATATGCTGCAACCTGATAATAGTTCCACATTTGATTTTATCACCTTGTTTGGCAGATGAGTCCAGCACTGGCTTAGCGATCCAGTAGCTATTCGAATCGTCAACGCTGGGAAAACCAGTCACTGATTGTTGTCCATTGCCGGAGCCGTAAGGCACATCATGTGAATGCAGCCAGAAATTCGTCCTCTCATGCATCAATTTAAGCACCGACCCATACGTAATCTCAACACCTTCGGAGGTGGCGGCCGAAGCGGAAGGAGCGCTCTGATCCAAGTCAATGCCGAGGTAGAGAAAGAGAGCAAGAACAAAGAAGGAGATCGCCATGAAAAAGAGGAAGACGATGAACCAGTTCTGCCGCCAAAAAGGGAGATCAGATTGAGAAGGAGGCGATGTTCCACTGTGAACAATCCGCGTCGGCCTTGAAACTAGGGTTTGTGGTGAGGAAGAGGTAGAAGAGGAGGGTTTCCTTCGAGATAGGCTTTGTGGCCCTGAAGGAGCCACGATTCGCTCTGTTGGGCTATCCAGAGCGAAGCTCCAGAAAAGATGTGGATCTCAGAGCCACCGTCTTCTTCGGTGAAAGAGTGCGCATGAGAGAGAAGGTTGGATTGGATCTTCGAAGGTTCGTAAGTTTTGGGTTCTGCTTCTTCTTCTCTTCTCTGAGCTCCGATTTGTTGATTTCAGTTTTCCATGGTTAGTACAGGCTCTCTTCCCCTTTCTCATAGCAATGGGAAGATCTAATTCAGAAGGAGAAGTATTACCTGACTGAGGAGGATGAGGCTGAGGATGTGGATCCAATGAGGGGTTTTGGCAAGGTTGCTTTCCTTTTCCCTTCAACAAGCATTTACCTCTTGTGAATACAACATCTTTGAATCTTATTCCCTTGTATTCTTTTTTCCTGCTAGCATCACCACCACTGCTAGCATTACCACCACTACTAACATCAATATCAACAACATCATCAGCATCAACAACATCCACTTCTTTGTATTTTCCAATAATGGGGAAGTGGAGGTAGGCAAGGGAGATAGAAAAGGAATGACATCAACATCCTGTTCACTTCTAGTACTCTCCCCCTGAGGAGGATGTTGAGGAGAAGAAAAGTAAGGAATAGACTCAAAGAAGATGACATCTTTGGAGAGAAGTTGCCTTCGGGAAGGAGGATGGTAGCACTTACACCCTTTGGTTGAATCAGAGTACCCCAAGAAGATGCACTTAAGAGCTTTGGGATTAAGCTTGGTGCGGGCTGATTTGTTGACATGAACATAGCAAACACAACCAAAGACTTTTGGAGGCGAAGAGAAGGTTGAGGATTGAGGAGAAAGGAGAGCCAGGGGAGATTTGGAACCAAGAAGTGGAGATCTCATCCGGTTAATAAGGCAGCGGCAAGAAGTGCATCAGACCAAAATGTCTTAGGTACATGCATACCAAAGAGAAGACTCCTGGTGATTTCCAGCCAGTAGCGGTTTTTCCTCTCAGCCACCCCATTTTGTTGAGGGGTATCAACACATGCCAATTGATGGATAATCCCATTATCAGTAAAAAACTGTTGGAGCCCCCCATACATGTATTCACCCCCCTTGTCCGACCTAACAATTTAAATTCGAGTACCAAATTGAGTGCTGATAAATTGATAAAAATTCTTAAAAGCATCACAAACATCATTTTTTTGTTTCAACAAGACAGTCCAAGTGGACCTAGAATAGTCATCAACAAATGAAACAAAGTAACGAAATCCAGAAAAAGAAGTAGTGCGAGAAGGCCCCCAAACATCAGAATGAACAAGAGAAAAAGGAACAGTGGATCTATTACCATGATAAGGATAAGATGTGCGACAATGTTTAACAAAAATACATGATTCACACTGAAAAACATAAGAAGGAAAAGAAGTAAACAAATGAGGTAATTGTCTCCTCATAACAACGAAAGAGGGATAACCCAAACGTTGATGCCAAAGCATTACAGACTCCAAAGTACTATGGTCACTCCGACCACAAACATAAGCTGCAACAGTAGATGAATCAGGTAATCGTGGCTCAAGATGATAGAGTCCTCCTTTCTCAGTCCCACTGCCAATAACCCTCTTTGTCTCCAAATCCTGAAAAAGATAATAGGAAGGAAAGAAAGTGTTGGTTAGGTGACTCAATGGTAATAGGTTAGTAGCAAAATCAGGGACATGAAGGACAGACTCAAGGGAAATAGAAGGAGTAACTCTCACATTACCCTTACCAGAGACAGAAGAAAGGGAACCATAAGCAACCCTTACCTTGTCCCGACCAGAGCAAATGGAATAGGAATCATAATACTGTGACATACCAGTCATGTGGTCAGAGGCGCCTGAGTCAATAATTCAATGGGAGCAGTGGACGAGGCAGATGAGACCTGTAGAGCTGAGGCAGAAGAAGCTGACCCTCCGAGTTGAGACGTCAGCCGGCGGAGGGCAGCAATATCATCCTGTCAAAGGGAATCAGGAGCAGGCTGGGGTCCAAATGTCTCAGGCTCAAATGTCACAGAGTGAGCCCTAGCTCCCCCTTACTTACCACCACAGACACCAGATGAACCACCACGCATACCAAGGGCCTGCCCATGAAGGTCCTAACACCTGTCCTTGGTGTGTACTAGTTTTCCACAGTGATCACATTTAAATATCTCACGGTGATCTCCACGAGTTGGCCCTTGGCCTTTCCCCCAACTTTTCCACTCTGTGGGAACTAGAAACAAGAGCAGATCACTCTGTTGATGGTGCAGTATCCATAGTTGTTCTCCTGGTTTCTTCACTTTGCAAGTAACTACATACTTCATTCAAGGATGGAAAGGGAGACCTCCCTAGGATCTGCAGACGAATGGGCACATACTATGGATTGAACCCACCAAGTAGAGAAAAACTCCTCTCAACCTCCTGATTCTTTTAAACCTTGACTTCATCTTCAGAGTTGGACAGTCGAAGATACCTGTAGTGATCATATTCTTGCCATAGGCTGATAACAGTGTTGTAGTAATCAAAGATTCTCCTATCACCCTGCTTCATATTGGTAACCTTTTGGTGAATTTGGTACAGCTTTGCATAGTTACCAACTCGATCAAAGGTCCGGGCAATACTGTCCCACATATCCTTGGCAGTCTCCTTGTCCATAAAAACCAACCAAGTCATAACTGTGGAGTTCTCAGTCTCCCATTTCAGATATCCAGGATCAATAGTAGTAGGCTCCTTAATAGAACCAGTAATATACCCCAACTTTCCCCTACTTCTCAAGGACATCTTCACAAAACGAGACCAATCCAAATAGTTGGTATTGTCCAACTTCACAACAGAGATTTGGGTGTTGGGGTTATCAAAGGGAGCCATAATTGCGACAGCACTGGCCGGAATTGGTCCACTGACCTCAGAATCAGTCCCAGACACAGTAGACATACTGCCAAACAACTCAAGGGAATGCAAAATAAAGCTTTGTATAAATGGGGAGACACCTCAACCCAACCACAATAAGGAGAACAGCAAGCAGCAGGCAAACCGAGAGCATACACTTGATGAAAAACACAAACTAAATGCTTCCACAAACCAAACAACAGCAGCACATAACATCCAAGGCCATAAAACTAATCAAATCTGTCACTCACAATAGCTAAGAACCACATAAGATAGCACAGCCTCAACAAAGATCTTCAACAGAAAAAATGGAAGAGAAAATACCCTGCTGGAGGTAACAGTGCAGCATCGTGGATGAGAGTAAGGCTCTCAAACCTGCTTCATGTACCAATCGAGACCTTAGGGGCCTTAAAGGGGACCTCTAGGCAATTCAAAAAGGGCCCAGCCCCAAAGCAAACCAAGCTGCCAACAAGCAGAATCGAACAGAGAAGAGAAAAAACTAGCGGAAATCTGGGCAACACCTGGGCAGCAACCTTTTGAGCAGCACTCCTCAAACTGCTTCTCTCTTCAACCGAATGCTGCAGGGGTTGAAAGGACACCCCTAGATGATCCAAATGCACCAAACCTCATCCCAAAAGATTAAGAGATGAGGATGAAACAAAAAAAATGGTACAGATGCTGGCGGTAACAATGGTGCAGCTGCTAGAGCTTCAACTCTTCTTCATCAGTATCTGCAGTCCCTCCATTCTATATTGAATCAAAGAATGAAACTCCAAGGGATGTATTGCTTCAGATTGTACAGCCCCCAATGGAACCCTAAAGAGAAGGAGGGTTCCAAAGAGAGGTAAAAGAAACAAGGCTGATCTTACCCGACTCACAAACCAGAGGACCTTGAAGCTCTGATACCAAGTTAAGATTTACAGAAGATCGATCCTAGTAATGAAGGGTGGGTTTACAGCATGAAGGAGAAGAAGAAGAAAAGGGTTTGGAGAGAAAACGATTGTATGTGTTGAGGGTTTCTCAACACACACATTAACTTCATTAATAACTTCTAGAATTACACTGACCTCCCTAAGGAGGTAAAAGGAAATAAGGAATGTTCAGGATTTCAATTAGAATTAGTAGTCTGGGGGTGTTTGGTCTGATTTATATCTTATTTATGTTTCTAGTTTATTTTCTGTACTAGGGGTAGTTTGGGTATTTACTCTTGTAATGTGGTTAAGTCATTATAAATAATATTTCCTCTCCTTACGATTCAATTAATTAGAATCGTGAGGGAGGTTCCCTTGCTCTCCCAATCGATCTCTCTTCTCCATCTTCCTCTTCTCTTCTCCTTCTCCATCTTCTCCCCTCTTCTTCTCTACTGATTACAATTGCAGGTCTGCACTATTTCATGGTATCAGAGCAGCAATTCTGATCCACGATCTTCCCCTCTCCTGCGGTTGTAAAGGAATTTCTGTGTTCTCTCTTATCGTGGTCCACAGCAACCATATGCTGCCTTATATTGCCTGAACCCTAGTCATATTATGATGATGGACTAGGGTTCCCTACTGTGCTAAAGTTTGGCTGCCTGCAAAGTTTGATGGTTGAAGTGTTCTCTACCCCCATCTAAGATCGATTTTCCAAAAACCCTGTGAAAATCGATTTTGTCTCTCCTGGGAGTTTATTTTCTCTTCATTGGCTACTGGTCTGGGGTTTCATTCTCTGCTGTTTGGTGATTATTTGGCCATAAATTGGTTCCCTTTTTGCCTGCTGCTCTCAGGGTTATCAGATTCTCTGTTTTTTACCCTATTTTGGGTTTTTTTGGCTGAAATCGATTTGGCTTGGCCTGTTCTATTTGTTGGCTGCCTCTGTCCAAGCTTTGAGATATTATCTACTTGGTTATCATGGCTGATTCTAAGCCTCCTACAGATCACTTTAATGTTCAGATTACTACCATCAAGTTGAATGGTGCTTCGAACTATCTTCTTTGGTCTCAAGCCCTTGAGGTATATGTTACTGCTCACCGGAAGATGTCTTACCTTACTATGACTCCTCCAGCCTCTACTGATGATAACTATGAAGATTGGAAGGCTGAGAATGCAACCCTCCTCAACTGGCTTTGGAATAGCATGGAGCCCTCCATAGCCTCAAACATGATGTTTCATAAAACTGCCATGGGTGTTTGGGAAGAACTCAGGGAGAGCTACTCTCAAGACACTTACCTCTCATGGATTTATGATTTGTATGAAAAGTTTTTCTCCTTGAAGCAAGAAGGAAAATCGCTTGGCAAATACTACAACTCTTTGAAGGGCATGTGGGAGGAACTCAATGTGTACCAGCCTATATCTACTGATGCTGCTATGATTAAGGCTCAACGTTCTGAATTTCTTGTTGCTAAGTTCCTCTCTGGGTTAGATTCTGATCTTCAATCAGTCAAAAGCCAATTATTGACTAGTGAGAAGATCCCGTCTATGAATGAAGCTTACTGTCACATACAAAGGGTTGTTTCTCCTTCCACAGTCAAATCTGATGCAGCTCCTATCTCTAAGGATAATTCTGCCCTTTTTATTTCTACTGGAGGGCGTAGTCATGGTGGTGGTACCTCTTCTCAAGGTGGTCGTGGTTCTGGAGTTGGTCGTGGCCGTGGGGCTGGTTTTGGTGGTAGAGGGGCTGGTTCGAACCCTGCTGGTTCATCTTCTAGTGATGGTTGTTCTCGATGGTGTTCTCATTGTGGTCGTCCTAACCACACTGTTGAAAAATGCTGACTGAAACATGGCAAACCACAATGGGCTCGAGAGCAGTTTGCCAATGATGGAGCGGCTGATTTTGTGCATCCTTCTAACGCTAATCATGGGTCTCCTACTAATGGTGGTAGTACTTCTAGTGATCTGGTTTCTCAACTGTTACAACGAGTTCAACAACTAGAGGCATCATCTTCTACTCCTACAGCTACTCTTGCCCACTCAGGTACTACTGCATGTTTCGCCTCTTCATCCTCTCAGTGGGTCATTGACTCCGGTGCATCTTCTCATATGACTAGTAAGCCTAATTTATTTTCCTCTTTTACTCAGTCTACTACTTCATCTCGGATTTCCATTGCCGATGGATCTTTTATTCCTGTTACTGGTTATGGGGATATCCCCTTATTCTCTAATCTTTCCTTAAGTAAAGTTCTTCATGTACCTAGGCTGCCTCTTAATCGTTTGTCTGTTAGTCAGTTAACTAAATCTTTAAATTGCTCTATAAGCTTTCATCCATCTCATTGTGTTTTCTAGGATCTCGCAACGAGGACAACGATTGGTGGCGGGCATGAGAAGGGTAGTCTCTATTATTTTGATTTGGCAACTTCTCCAACAGCGGCTGTTGCTATTTCTTCTAGTGTTTCTCCATTACATTGGCACTATTGGCTAGGACATCCTTCCTTATCTAAGCTGCGACATCTGGTTCCTAGCTGCAAATCTGTCTCCTGTATTGAGTGTGAAGCTTGTGAAGCTTGTGAGCTTGGCAAGCATCATCGAACTGTTTTTCCTTTGAGTCCAGAGTCTAGGAGTACTTCTTTATTTCAGTTAGTCCATTCTGATATTTGGGGTCCATGTAGGGTTAAGAGTCGATTAGGTTTTCGTTATTTTGTCAGTTTTATTGATGATCATTCTCGGATGACATGGCAGTACCTCTTGAAGGATAGATCTAAGTTTGTTTTTGTTTTCAAACAATTTTATAATGAAATTCGTATTCAATTTGGTGTTCATTTGAAAATTTTACGTACTGATAATGCTCTGGAAATGGTTCAACATGAGATTTTTTCCTTTTGTTCTGACAATGGCATTCTTCATCAAACTAGTTGCTCTTATACACCACAACAAAATAGTGTGGCGGAGCGCAAAAATCGCCATTTGTTAGACATTACTAGATCATAAATGTTTCATATGAATGTTCCTAAACTCTATTGGGCTGATGCAGTGTTGACTGCTTGTTTCTTGATTAATCGTATGCCTTCCTCGGTTCTTCATGATCAAATTCCCTTTAATGTTGTTTTTCCAGAGCGGGCTGCTTTCTCTCTTCCACCTCGTGTTTTTGGTTGCCAATGTTTTGTTCATATTCTTCGCCCTGGCCTTGATAAATTGTTTCTTAGGGCTATCAAGTGTCTATTTCTTGGTTATTCTCGTACCCAGAAGGGATATCGGTGTTTTGATCCTGTTTCTCACCAACAGTTTGTTTCCGCTAATGTGACTTTCTTCGAAAACACTCCTTATTTTCCTGGTTCTCCCAGTGATATTGATCTTGTAACAGAACTTAAGCTAAAAACTAACCTGCAGCAAGACAACTAGAAGAAGAAAGCAAAGAAGAAAGAAGAAGATCTGAGAAGAGAAGAAAGAGTAAAACCGAGACAGAGAAGACTTCTCACGATTTAGTTGAATAACTAAATCGTGAGAGGCAGGTTTATTTATAATAGAACTTTAAGTGAATTACAATAGAAAACACCTAAAAAACCCTTGAGACATAAAACTAATTAGAACTAACTAGAAAGAACCATAAAAGACATAAATAACCCCAAACAACTAAACACGATAATCTTAACACTCCCCCTCAAGCTGGAGCGTAGACATCACCAAGATCCAGCTTGAAACAGCCACTTGCAAACTGTGGTCGAAATAAAGCTTTGGTAAACATATCTCCAAGCTGAAACTGGGATCGAACAAAAGGAGTAGTAATCAACTTCTTTAGAACAACATCGCGAACAAAATGACAGTCAACTTCAATGTGCTTGGTTCGTTCATGAAACACAGGGTTGTTGGCAATATATATAGCAACCTGGTTATCACAGTACATCTCCATGGGCTGATCACTGAAATAACCAAGCTCATGAGTAAATGAACGAACCCACATCAATTCAGCAGCTGTGTGAGCCATAGCTATGTACTCAGCCTCTGCACTGGAACGAGCAACAGTAGTCTGTTTCTTGCTCTTCCAAGTAACCAAGTTACCACCAAAGAAAGTATAATAACCTGTAGTAGATCTATGATCACCATCAGAACCAGCCCAATCGGCATCAGAAAATCCAACAATGCTAGTGTGTCCATGACTGCGATAGACAAGCCCCTTGCCAGGAGCACCCTTAAGGTAACGTAAAATACGACAAGCAGCCTCCCAATGAACTTGCTTAGGCATCTGCATGAACTGACTAATAACACCCACAACAAAAGAAATATCAAGATGAGTAACTGTAAGATAGATAAGTCTACCGACCAGACGTCGATATTGGTGTGGATCACTAAAGTCTGTGTCATCAGAAGCACCAAACTTGACATGAGGATCCATAGGAGTAACAATAGGTTTACAACCCATCATACCTGTCTCCAAGGTTTAAAGTATCGGTATCGGGTATCGTATCGGTCGGGTGATTTTAAGAGACGTATCGTATCGTATTGTATCGTATCGTTTCGGAGATACGTATCGAACAATACAAATACACATAGAAATGGTCAAGATACACATGGAAATACACTTTTGGAACAAAAAACAATATAAATAAGCAATATATAATAAGTGTCATGCATAAAACCTAAAATGGTGAATAATGTATAACCAAACAAGTGCATTAAATTGAAATTGTTATAAAAGATGAAGTTTCTCACATGTTGTAATCGTCTATAGTCATGAAGAGTATTGGATAATGCAAAGGATGATGTTGTAGCACTTCTTGATTCGTTTTTTAGTTTAAAAGTGTGAAAAACCAAGATTAAATGCAAGATTTTAGACTCTTGGTTGAGAGTTTTCCTTCATTTTTTCGTTAGATTAGGAATTGTAGAGCCTGTGAGTGAAAATGGCTTTTTTATGGAATGTATCGGTATGTATCGGTACGTATCGATATGTATCGGTGTGTATCGGTATGTATCGGTGATGTATCGAGCCGTATCGATCGATACGTATTAAACCACCCACAGAACCCTTTACTGGACGTATCGATGGCATGGATATGTATCGGTCGTATCGTATCGTATTGGCCCTTATCGGTTGATACATTTCGATACAATTCGAGACAGTTCATTTTAAAAAAAAAAGGAGACGCATCGGTATGTATCGTATCGGTATCGACCGATACCGATACGTATCGGTTCGTATCGTATCGTATCGGTCGATACTTTAAACCATGCCTGTCTCATCAAGTAAATCAAGAACATACTTCCTTTGGGACAAGCTTAGACCGCGAGAACTGCGAACAACCTCAATGCCAAGAAAATACATGAGGTTACCCAAATCCTTAATCTGAAAATTGTCAAATAGATGTCTTCACCTGTGCAATCCCAGAAGCATCATTACCAGTAATAATAATATCAACATATACTGCTAAGATGACCACATTAGACCCCTGTCGTCTAACAAAGATAGAGTGATCAGAGTAGCACTGAGAAAATCCACAACCAGCAACAACACTGCTAAATTTATCAAACTAGGCACGAGGAGACTATTTCAGTCCATAAATTGCCTTATGAAGGCGACGAACTCGGACACTATCCTCCCCCTGAGCAACATAACCAGGAGGTTGCTCCATATACACCTCCTCCTGCAAGTCACCATATAAGAAAACATTCTTCACATCCATTTAGAAAAGGGGTCAGTCAAGGTTAACAGCCAAAGAAAGCAAAATACGAACTGAATTCAGCCTCGCAACAGGAGAGAAAGTCTCAAAATAATCGACCCCATAGGTCTGGGTAAACCCATTGGCAACCAAACGGGCCTTGTGCCGCTCCACAGTACCATCGGGATTGTACTTCACCGTGTACACCCAACGACACTTAACAAGATCCTTACCAGGTGGGAGATCAACCAAAGACCAAGTCTTACGAGAGATGAGAGCCTCCATCTCTACATCCATAGCATTTTTCCACTCAGGGTGAGACATAGCAATGGTATAAGAAGTGGGAATAAAAGTAGAATGTAATGCAGTAGCAAAAGCACGATAATGAAGGGGAAGATGAGAAACAGACACATAATTTGCCAGAGGATAAAGAGGACGGTTAGTGCAAGTATGAGTACCTTTTCTCTGAGCAATAGGGAGATCATCAACACCAACAGTACGATTTGTAGTCAAAGAATCAGCTGGTGGCGGTAAAGGTGTGGCCGCAATAGGTTGAAGTGGGAGCAGCGGCTGCTGTTGGTGACGACGCACATAAACCTGTACAAGCGAGGCAGCTATCGGCAGAGGAAGAGGAGCAGGGGCAGCAACCCGACCAACTTCATCAAGAGTAACATCAACGGAGGAACCAGCAAAATAAGGGGAACTCTCGAAAAAGGTAACATCAGCAGAAATAAACTGTTGGTGAGTAACAGGGTCAAAACATCGATACCCCTTCTGGGTACAAGAATATCCAAGAAACAAACACTTAACAGCCCGAGGAGATAACTTATCAAGCCCTGGGCGAAGCACATGAACAAAACACTGACAACCAAAAACACGAGGAGGAAGAGAGAAAACAGCCCGATCAGGAAACACTATTTTGAAAGGAATTTGATTATTTAGAACAGATGAAGGCATACAATTAATCAGAAAACAGGCTGTCAACACCGCATCTGCCCAATAGAGTTTGGGAACATGCATATGAAACATCAAAGAACGAGTGACATCTAACAAATGGCGATTTTTGCGCTCTGCCACACCATTTTGTTGGGGTGTATAAGAGCAAGTAGTTTGGTGAAGAATGCCATTGTCAGAACAAAAATGAGAGACCTCACGCTGAATTAATTCAAGGGCATTGTCAATACGCAAAGTTTTTAAAGGAACACCAAATTGAACTCGAATTTCATTATAAAACTGTTTGAAGATAGACACAAATTCAGATCGATCCTTCAAGAGGTATAGCCATGTCATCCGAGAGTGATCATCAATAAAACTAACAAAATAAGAAAACCCTAACCGACTTTTGACCCTACAAGGACCCCAAATAGAATGAACCAACTGAAATAAAGAAGTACTCCTAGACTCTGGACTCAAAGGAAAAACAGTATGATGCTGCTTGCCAAGCTCACAAGCTTCACACTCGATACGGGAGACAGACTTGCAACTGGGAACAAGGTGTTGCAGCTTAGATAGAGAAGGATGTCCTAGCCGATAGTGCCAATGTAAAGGAGATACGCCAGGAGAAGTAGCAACCGCTGCAGTGGATGTAGTTCCCAAATCAAAGTAATAGAGGCCTCCCTTCTCATACCCGCCACCAATCTTCGTCTTTGTTGCAAGATCCTGAAAGACACAATAAGAAGGGTGAAAGGTTATAGAACAATTCAAAGTTTTAGTTAATTGACTAACAGACAAAAGATTAAGAGGAAGCTTGGGAACATGGAGAACATTAGTTAAAGATATGTCAGAAGACAAGGAAACTTTCCCATGACCAGTGACTGGTATAGAGGATCCATCTGCAATAGAAATCCAAGATGACATAGAAGGCTGTGTGTAAGATGAAAACAAATTAGGCTTACCGGTCATGTGAGAAGATGCTCCGGAGTCAATGACCCACGGAGAGGATGAGGACGCGAAACAAGCAGTAATACCTGAGTGGGCAAGGACAGCTGTAGATGTAGAAGAAGAAGCCTCAAGTTGCTGGCCTCGTTGTAAGAGTTGAGAGACTAAATTATTAGAAGAGTTACCACCATCAGTAGAGGATCCCGGGGCAGTGTCGGAAGAGTGCACAGAATTAGCCCCTCCATTAGATACGACAGAGTTTGCAAATTGCTCACGGGCCCACTGTGGTTTGCCATGTTTGAGCCAACACTTATCAACAGTATGATTAGACCGATTACAATGAGTGCACCATCGAGAACTAGCATCAACAGAACCAGAACCAGCAGGGTTAGACATAGTCCCACGACCTCCAGAACCAGCTCCATGGCCACGCCCAAAAGTAAAACCACGGCCGCAAGAAGAGGTACCACCACCACCACGGCCACGCCCTCCAGTAGAAGTGAAAAGGGCAGAATTATCTTTGTTGGTAGGAGCTGAATCAGACTTCACCACTGAAGGGGATACAACTCTCTGGAGCCGACAATATGCTTCATTTATAGAGGGGATCTTCTCTCCTGCCAACAATTGACTTTTGACGGATTGAAGATCAGAATCTAACCCAGAGAGAAATTTGGCAACCAAAAATTCAGATCGTTGGGACTTAATTACAGCAGCATCAGTAGAGATAGGCTGGTATACATTAAGTTCTTCCCACATCCCCTTCAATGAACTGTAATACTCACCAAGGGATTTTCCATCTTGTTTAAAAGAGAAGAATTTCTCATAGAGATCATAAATTCGGGACAGATTTGTATCTTGAGAGTAGCTTTCCTTGAGTTGTTCCCAAACACCCTTGGCAGTTTTATGAAACATAACATTAGAAGCAATGGAGGGTTCCATGCTATTCCAAAGCCAGCAAAGAAGGGTTGCATTCTCAGCCTTCCAATTATCATATTTGTCATCAGTAGATTTCAGAGGTTCCATGGTAAGGTATTTCATCTTCCGGCGAGCAGTGATATAGACCTCAAAGGCTTGAGACCAAAGTAGATAATTAGAAGCACCATTCAGCTTCACACTGGTAATCTGAATGTTAAAGTTGTCGGTAGAAGACTTAGCATCAGCCATTAGGGAAATTAATAAATGCAAACACCAATGTCGATAACAGCCCAAAAGAAAAGAAAAGAAAAACCCTGATCAGGGTAAAATCGATAGCCTTGAAGAATAGGGCAGAACAACCCAATACAGAAGTATAATCTTTGATGAAGATAACCAGCAATAATGATGTATAATCACTGTAAATCCAGCAGCAAGAATGAAGAACAGATCCCAGAAGAAAAACAAATCGATTTCCACAAGGTTTTGGAATATCGATTGTCAGGGTTTTAGGGGCAAGCAAGGAACCAATCTTCAAGGGCTTCGAACAGCAGCAGGAACATACACAATCAGTTGCAACATAGCAAGGAACTCTAGTCCTTCATAAATATATGACTAGAGTTCAGATCAATATAAGCAGCATATGGTTGCTGTAGACCACGATATAAATAAAGAGGTGAAAAACCTTCAAAACAGCAGCAGAAAGGAGAATCTCGTGGATCAGAATTCAAAGCTCTGATACCATGTAACAGAACTGAAGCTAAAAACTAACCTGCAGCAAGACAACTAGAAGAAGAAAGCAAAGAAGAAAGAAGAAGATCTGAGAAGAGAAGAAAGAGTAAAACCGAGAGAGAGAAGACTTCTCACGATTTAGTTGAATAACTAAATCGTGAGAGGCAGGTTTATTTATAATAGAACTTTAAGTGAATTACAATAGAAAACACCCAAAAAACCCTTGAGACATAAAACTAATTAGAACTAAATAGAAAGAACCATAAAAGACATAAATAACCCCAAACAACTAAACACGATAATCTTAACAGATCTTACTGTTGATACTGGTGGTGTTGGTCCGGTTGATACTACTGTTCCTCCTCTTCCGTTAGTTGCCAATCCTCTGCAGGTCTATCACCGCCGTGCCCAACAGCAGCCGCCGCTTATGCCGCCTCAAAATATTGTTGCCCGCCCCTCTACTGCCACCAGCTGAGTTCTTGCCTGCGGATCCCCCTTTAGATGCTGATGACTGCCCTATTGCTTTGCGCAAAGGTACTCGTAGTTGCACTCAAAATAGTTCCCTTTACCCATTGGCAAATTATGTCTCTGTTGCTCATCTCCCAACTTCTTATCGTGCTTTTGCTACTACATTACACTCTACCTTTGTTCCCACTTCTTATACACTTGCCTTGTCTCACCCGGGGTGGAAACATGCTATGGATGTGGAGATGGATGCCTAGATCTCTCGTAAGACTTGGTCATTAGTGGATCTACCACCTGGTAAAGATCTTGTTAAGTATCGTTGGGTGTATACAGTTAAGTACAATCCAGATGGAACTGTGGAACGGCTTAATGCCCGTTTAGTTGCGAAAGGGTTTACACAGACCTATGGGGTCGACTATTTTGAGACCTTCTCCCCTGTTGCGCGTTTGAATTAAGTTCGTATCATACTTTCCTTGGCAATCAATCTTGATTGGCCTCTATTTCAAATGGATGTGAAGAACGCCTTCTTATATGGTGATCTCCAGGAGGAGGTATATATGGAGCAACCTCCTGGGTATGTTGCTCAGGGGGAGGATAGTGTCCGGGTTTGTCGCCTTCATAAGGTAATTTATTGACTGAAACAGTCTCCCCGTGCATGGTTTGATAAATTCAGCAGTGTTGTGGCTGGTTATGGGTTTTCTCAGTGCGATTCTGATCACTCTATTTTTGTTAGACGTCAGGGGTCTAACATGGTCATTCTTGCAGTATATGTCGATGACATCATTGTTACTAGTATTGATGCTTCTGGAATTGCACAGGTGACGACTTATTTACATGATAATTTCTAGATCAAGGACTTAGGTAGCCTCAGATACTTTCTTGGCATTGAGGTTGTTCGCTGCTCTCGAGGTCTTAGCCTATCCCATAGAAAGTATGTCCTTGATTTACTTGATGAGACAGGGATGTTAGGTTGTAAACCTATTGATACTCCTATGGATCCCCACGTCAAGTTTGGTGCTTTTGATGATAAAGAGTTTGGTGACATACATCAGTATCAACGTCTGGTTGGTAAACTTATTTATCTTACAGTTACTCGCCCTGATATCTCCTTTGTTGTAGGGGTTGTTAGTCAGTTCATGCAGAACCCTAAGCAAGTACTTTGGGATGCTGCTTGTCGCATTCTAAGATACCTCAAAAGTGCTCCTGGTAAGGGATTAGTGTATTGTCGCCATGGTCATACCAACGTGGTTGGGTTCTTTGATGCAGATTGGGCTGTTTCTGATGGCGATAGAAGATCAACCACAGGTTATTGTACCTTCTTTGGAGGAAATTTGGTTAATTGGAAGAGCAAGAAACAGACGACTGTAGCTCGTTCCAGTGCTGAGGCTGAATACAAAGCCATGGCTCATACTGCTACAAAGTTGATGTGGGTTCGTTCGTTCCTTATTGAGCTTGGTTATTACAGTGATCAACCCATGGAGATGTACAGTGATAACCAAGCTGCTATTTACATTGCCAACAACCCTGTTTTTCATGAATGGACCAAACACATTGAAGTTGATTGTCATTTTGTTCGAGTTGCTGTTCAGAAGAAGCTCATTGTTACTCCTTTTGTTCGTTCACAGTTTCAGCTTGGAGATATGTTTACGAAGGCCTTGTTTCGACCTCAATTCTTGGATGGTTGTTCCAAGCTGGTTCTTGGTGATGTCTATGCTCCAGCTTGAGGGGGAGTGTTAAGGATGTCAATTAGAATTAGTCGTCTGGGGGTGTTTGGTCTGATTTATATCTTATTTATGTTTCTAGTTTATTTTCTGTACTACGGGTAGTTTGGGTATTTACTCTTGTAATGTGGTTAAATAATATTGCCTCTCCTCACGATTCAATTAATTAGAATCGTGAGGGAGGTTCCCTTGCTCTCCCAATCGATCTCTCTTCTCCATCTTCCTCTTCTCTTCTCCTTCTCCATCTTCTCCCCTCTTCTTCTCTACTGATTACAATTGCAGGTCTGTAATGTTTTAAGGAAAAAAAGGAAAAAATACAACTTAAGTCATGACTTATAACAAGACAGTGACAGAAGTACCCTTGTGCAAAATACTAACAACTCTAACAATTTGGAGATCATGTGATGTCCGACACAGATTTGGTTTTTATTATTTTGTTACTTTTGTGGATGATTACTCTCTGACCAAAATGAGTTTATTTTTTAAAAGATCGATCTGATTTTATTTATGTTTTTCAGAATTTTTACCTTGAAATACAAACTCAGTTTGATGTCTCTATTAAGAATTTCAAATCTAACAATGCACTTGAATTTTATTTATGTCGTACGGCTATGATGTACGGCGCAGAATGTTGGGAAGTTAAGAAGTGTCATATTGAGAAGCTATGTGTAGCAGAGATGAGGAGTTAAGATGGATGTGTGGAAAAACTAGGTACGATAAAATAAGGAATGATCGTATTAAAGCTGACTTGGGAGTTGCCCCGTTCAATGACAAGCTCTGAGAGAGTCGTTTGAGGTGGTATCGTCATGTTCAACGGAGACCTAGGGATGCCCCAGTAAGGAGGAGTGATATGATCCCAATTGAAGGATCTAAAGAGCTAGGGGCAGACCTAAAATGACCATAGGAGTTGTGAGGAAGGACATGCATAGTCTAGGTCTGGTACCAAGTATGACCTCAGATAGAGCCTATTGGAGGGCAAGGATCCATGTAGCAGACCCCATTTAGCTGAGATTCTCCTGACTTGCTGGGTTGTGCCTCTTTCCTCTTACTTTCATCTTTCATCTTTAATTTTTTCTTTTTATTTAACATCTTTCATTTGTCATTTCCGTTTTTCATTTCTCATCTCATTTCCCATCTCTTCGTTCCCCTTTGTTTTTGTTTAGGCCTTAGTTTTCCCTACTTTGTTTTGTTTGGATCCATGTAGCCGACCCCATTAAGTTGGGATAAGGTTGAGTTTGTTGTTGTTGTTGTTGGAACCCTAGAGGAGGGGGGCTTAATCGATGTCACAATGGGGGGAATGGACGATGAGGGGAGAATGGGGTGTTGTTGCAGTTTCGTACCAACCCAAGTTAACGCCAGAACAGACTGCAAAAAAGAAAAGGATTAGGAAAAAAACGGAAGTGAGACGAGAAGAATATGGGAGATGGACAAGTAACAAAGGGGATCGATGGGAAGAAGGAAGAAAGAAAGGAAGTAACAGAAAGGGAAGAGAGATACTGATGGGGAACATGGGGAACTTCGACTCTGATACTAAATTGGTAGAAGGCTGGTGAGAGAAATGGAAAGCTATCTAAGATGGAACTCAGAGTTCAGGGGAGAAAGAGAATCACATAATCACACACTCGCGTTGAGCAACCCAAATACTTTTCTCTTTCATTGGGTACATACAACAACAACAACAGCTCAGCCTTATCCCAACCAAATGGGGTTGACTACATGGATCCTTTCAAAACAAAGTAGAAAAAAACTGAGGTCCTCACAAAGGCAAAAGAAAATAAGAGGATGAAGAAGAAATGGGATAAGAAAAGTGAGTAATGAAAAATGAAAAATGAAAGTAAGAGGAAAGAAGATAGCCCAGGAAACCAGGAAAATCTCAGCTACATGGTGTCGATAATGTGGATCCTTGCCCTCCAATAGGCTCTATCTGAGGAAAACAAAGACTCTTAACTAGCCTCTAAAACTGAAACTAACTTGCAATCAAACTCTATCTCTCTATCACCTATTCCTACATATCCAACTCAAACAAAACAAAACATAAATAAAAGACAAAGACTAACTAAACTACTACCAGCCCTTATTAGACCAAAACCCGGGGTTGGGCCAGTTCCGAGACGGTATGGGTTTCCAAACTCGGTCATGCTGGTCCAATTAGTCGATTGCTCCTGTATCACAATGGAGATCTGTTAGAAAGTAATCACTGAAAACTTTCCATGGATTAATCCATATTCAAAATTGTTTCAATCAATTAAATAATTGCAATTTGTTTTAACCTCAGATTATCTTGTCATTGAGTTTTGCTGATTTTCGTGAGATACGTTGTTTAGATTTCCTTAATATGTTCTACCAAGTTTTGAAGTACTTAATTTATGATTCTTTTGTTATTTTCTTTTCCAACAAACCCCAAATATATGCTATTGTTCACCTTACATACAATACAGTACCTCTTGGTAAACTTACTTTAAACCATTTGATAGAGTTCAGATAAGCTAGTTCAGCTGATCCAGCATTCATAGATTGTCCACAGCCCAAAGTGTGTACCAGGTTCTAAAGACTTGCCAGCCCAGACAAAGGGTCAGCTGAGGCCAATCTGAGTAAATTTTAGCTAGGATCCCCTCATCTAAGTTAACCTCAGTGAAGAATCAGCTGATCCAGATTGATCTAGTCCCTTATCCCAATCCTTCACTTCTTGCTTCGCAAGGATATAAAAAAAAAGGGCGTACCCAGTGCACGAGACTCCCGCCACTGCGGGGTCTAGAGAGGGTCATAATGTACTTGCTTCGCAAGGATATTTTGGTAAATACAAAATGATCTTTATACCACTGGAATTTTCCAAGATGTCAAGAACTTTGTAACATTTTGTGAACTATACTATAGACGAGCAACAAATTCTCTACCAAGTGGACTAGCATATCCAGATTCATTTGGCTAACATAGTTCAAGTAAATAGCTGAGCAAGAGCATGCAATAGAAGAGCATGAGCAAGCACAACAATTTCACACTTGGATTTTTTCGTGCAAGTCTCATGCAACAGCAGCTGCATAACTTCAAAATTTATCATCATTGGATACCCAATCATTCCGATGTAAACGCACATTACCATAAAATATCAAATGAATGTAGATCAAGGTTCTTACCTATGCCACCTGCAAGAAGGGACTCATGGAAGACTGATGCATCAACTACAATGCCAATACCATCACTCGGTGGTAAGATAAACCCTAACAGCATAAGAACAAGACCAATGGAGAATCCAGCCAAAGGTCCAGCAGCTGCAAGCTTTAGAAGATCCTCACGCTTAGTCACAATACTAACAATCCTCGTAATGGCACCAAAGGAACCTATCTGCCACCAAATAGCTCATCAATCATCCAAACACATTTATTTTCCAGAAAGTATGAAACCTTCTCAAGCTGTGTCCTTGTTCATGTTTTGTGTAAGAAAATATGAAAACAGTTCAAAACCCACCATAGGTTATGGGATAACATGGGGAAGCAATTTGGGAGCTTTTACAATGATAAAATGATGTCAAAATGATATTTATACTTACTCCAGACAACATTTAGTGTTTGTCTGAGAGCTTAGACATCTAGATTTTACAGAATTTATCAAGGGTAGCCTTGGAGTATTCATTGAGGGAGTAGCTAGTACACACGTGGGGTCAAGATGCCATCTCAGCTAATGGTGATTGGTTGGTCCAGAAGTTGTGCAATAGTTCACTAGTCAATATAATCAACGGGACTGGTATTTTGATCAATACTTAAGGAAACTCTATCCAGTCATCTCACCTGCCAACTAGGAACAAAGTATGGCACACCAAGCTTTATTCCAGTCCCTCTAGCAATTAAAATGTGGCTAAGTTCATGTGCAAACAAAACAAGTAGAGTGGTAAGGGCTCCAGGGAGGCCATCCTTCAATAACCCAAGATTGTCAAAAGTAGACCTGAGGCAGAAATGTCAATTCTTAAGTTAAACATACAGAAAATATTAACTCTTAAGTACTCAATCTCAAAGCTTCAGAAACGAAATGAACATGCTTGCACAGTAATGTACAAGATTATCACAAGGAATACAAGATCAAAGAATTCGAATAGAATATATGACTTTTGAGACTCAAAAATAAGTTAATGTGATTAGCTACAACAGTTCATCAAAAGACTGGTTATGTCAATTTTGATTCCACGCCTAATAAAAATAAGCAAATAGGTAAGCTATTCCTAGATATACAGTTTATAATAACTTCTGTCTTCAAGATCCATAGAAGGATGTCTGAAAATAATCACCAAGGAAGTTGTCCAGATTCTAGAAAATAATCAGAAGTACATTTGCACAAATTATAATCTTGTGAAAGTAAACATTCCATCTCTAACATCATTTTTTATATAAAACTAGATATAAGATAAATTATTAAAAAAATTAAGGGAAAAAATATACAGTAAATTTGATTGCAGTGCAGGTACATTGCGGAGAAGTACGGTGAAAATAGCGACCAGTCCAAAAGCACCTGCAGCAAACCATTCTGGGACCGCTGTACAAGGAATGCCAAATGAATTACTATTCAAAACCAAAAAGCATCAAACTATGCTGTCCTCTGTATCATACTATCACATGTACCCTTTGACACAGTATAGAAAGATTAGATATCACATAACCCACAAAAGACTGCTGAGCTGGAAAGGGGGTTGATCTCACACCAAAACCACACACATACACAGAGAGAGAGAGAGAGAGAATACCAGTTGTCTCTGGCTGCAAGGTCTTTCTTGGAACAACTACCGCGACTGGCTTATCATCCTCTAGATTGATGAGAAGGAAAACCTTATATTGATCCCCAAATTTATCCTGTAAATAGACTAAACTCAACTCAGCTAAGCCTTATCCCAATTACTTGGGATCGGCTGCACAAATCCTGTATAGAATGTGCTGAAATTTAACTAAGCCTACATATTCTCCAAGAATTTGAATGTCAGAAGCCAAGTATGCACCTCCATCCTTTTTGTTATCTTTTCATAACTTTTATCAGCCTTCCCTCTCAAGTTCCCTTTGAACATTACTCCACCCTGGAAAAAAGACAGGAACCCAAGGGGTGGTTTCAATGATGACATTTTGGGTGAAATATTCAATCACAGATTTAATCGCAATCAATCAGAAGAACAGCACATCTGCAAAACTAGCACATAAATTTTCTTTTCTCCCGTTAACCAGTGCCTTTCAATAAAACAACATAAAGGCTTCAAAATAAATATAGACCATAATAATGTTATCAAACAGAGTAGATAGGGGCACAGGGTAGTAACCTTTAATGCCAAGTGCCTAAGAATTCTTTACTGACCACAGAATAATAGACCCTCTAGAAATTCCATTTGAATATTTTTGTCTTTTTTTTAAATAAAAGCGTCATTTATATCAAATAAATGGAATTCCACGAGCTCACCTCATACGGCTCCTGGCTTGTAACGAAAAAGGTATCAAAACCAAAAACTTGGTCCCTAAAAATGTCAATTGTTTCCTTTGGGATTCTGATCAGTTCCCTCAATTGCTGTGCAGGCATTTGAGAAAAAATAAGGAAGAGATAGAGACAGAGACACCATTACAAATGTCCAAGTAGTCAGATAACAAACATTAAATGAATATACATGGAAAGGGGAAGAAAAGGAAAAAACTAATGAAACACAGCTCATCTTCTGAATCTGGACTTCCAAATTGAAAGAGCAGAATAGATCCAATGGTAGTTACCATCACACCCGGTAGAGGAGATCCACTTGCAACTTCTAGATCAACAGTCTCCTGCATGAAACACAACCTTACCAATGTAAATGTTGGAAAAAATATACATTGAATTCCCTGTCCACCAAATAAAACCTCTAAAAGTAAAGGAATAGTGAAAAATGAACCAGTGGTTTGTACAGGCATTCCAAGTGTTCACAGTTCGCCACTATCTAGTACATTATCACCTTTCTTTTTTTGATAGTTCTAGTACACCATTACCTTGAGATCATCCACTGTTGTTTTCATTTCACAATCAGGGCTTCTTAGTGGGATACACATGATAAATTGAAAGGTCTTACATATAAGAAAGCTCCTCCTCGTCATTTCAACATGATAACAGCAAGGCTGTTTTCATTTAAGATCTCCATTATAGCCATTAGTTGCTGACAGGAAGAACATTGTACTTCGAAGGAGATCCTTAAACACTTTGATCAAGTAACCACCAACAAGCAATCTCTCAAGCCTATATTCTGATCAATGGGAATTGAACTTCTCTGACTAATCAGCAATGGTTTTCCACAAAATCTATACATCACCAAGAACTCACTATGGTAGCAAGTAATATGCATTGGTTTTAATTTCAAAGTTTCAAGAAGGAAAGTTACCAGGATATATGACTTAGAATAGCAATTGTACTAATAATTATCCACTTTAATTTTCAACCTAATTAGAAGGGAAGTTACTAACATCATGACTTTGTATAGCAACCATACTAAGTACTAGCTATTTTAACTTTCAAACTAATAAGAAGGAAAGTTAGTTTGATATCATGACTGTCGTAATATGAGCTGAGCTATTTTCAAACAAATTAGAAGGTAAGTTACCTGGACGTCAGTTTGATCCTTAGATTCTCCACCGCTATCTTCGACTGCATTCATTGAATCTAGCATTTCAATCCTGACTAATTGGTCCTTGTCCTAACAAAATAGGTAGCCACACAGAAATCCATGAAAAGAAAAGATCAACTAAGACCTTCCAATAAAATCGATGGAGATTGAATGAAATACATTAAAAGTTACTTCATCAACAACAAGAGGCTGAGAATCAGCTTGTGGATTAGCTAGTGTAGGTGGATCATTGAGAAGTTGCATTTCTCTATCTGTAGGTGTTTCTTTTTCCTGTAAAAGGAAATAAACGGTTCAAAGTTAAACACAATAATAGTGAAAGAGAACAACCTCGCCCCAGAAAAAAAAAAATCAGACACCAAAGAGGGGGGAACCAAATAAAACCATCAAATTCAAAGTTAAGTCGGTTGGGTCTGTAGAGATTTGTCTGAATACGAAGCACACCATTTCAACGTCAATAGTAAATGAACGGTAAGAACTCAGTCAGTGGAATTGTAACAAAACAACTCAACGCAGTTAGTGTTAGTCAAATAATAGTTAGAATTTTGCCAGTAACAATATCGACATTATATGGAATTAGTACAGTGAGTAATGAGCACCTTATCATTGTTACTTTCTGGATCAGTCTCTGTCCCAGTCACTTGGCAAACAATCCCTCGCTTCCTATGAAAAACCAACCTGATACAGAACAGAAGTATCAATTCTTCCATATTCCGGACTCAAATTGATCTCAGATGCAGGAAACCTGATAATGATAATAATAATAATAATAATAATAACCAAAAACAAAAGAAGGCAATACCTTGAAATAGAAATTTCCTGCAAATGGCGCCGTGTGAAGCATTTCCGCCTCACACAACGAGATAACTGGATGGAAACGACGATTACAGCAAGAGCCACAATGCAAAATGGGAGAGAAACTTTCGCGGAAGGGGGCCGGAACGTTCATCTCTGGTATCTGCTATAATCGCTACTGCTCTGAAATCAAGCTGAGAACCTTGATTTCATGGCGACATCTGTGAAAACTCAACGCCTTCGAATCCCGGAAACTAAGATTCTGACTGGACTGGACTGTCAGTGGAGTTGTAGCAGAGGATTTAGGGTGTAAGAACTAACAAAGGAGGGAATTTAGAGTTTTTCAATCTTATCTTCCTGTGGGACGAAGAATTATATTATTATCTCTGGCTTGGCCTGTTGCTCGAAATCTGCCGCCGCCTTTTGTTCTTCTATCAGAGAACGCAGGTCTCTAAACGAATCGCCATAAGACACGTTTATAACGATTAAGTGTCTTGCAACTATTTTTTTATTTTCTTACCGCGAAATAAACGAACGAATCAAGGGCTTGGCGGGTAATCCACAGGAATAACGGTCTGTGCTGCGACAAATGATAAACAATGCAAAATGGGGGCCATTAGGAGCGTGGCATACGCTACTGCCCCTATGTTTCGTTGAGAAACTCTGGCTTAGGCCACGCTTGGGGATGGAAATCATCCTAATTATTTATTGGAGAAAAGTTCTTTCTAGGGGATACACGGCCACGCCCAAACACAGTGGGGGCAAAATGATCGCCCCACCCCATGGAAGGTAGAAATCCTGCCCCCGAGAGGCAAATGCATGCGTTTTCATTGGCTGCCTTGTGCACGTGGCCCCTGTGCTCCCCTACAGAGAACGCCCCCACCCCTTTATTTATTGGAAAAAAATTCTTTGTGGGAGACACATGGGCCACATCCAAACATAGTGGGGAGGGAGCGAAATGACCGCCCCACCCCTCATGGAAGACAAAAATCCTGCCTCCCGAGATGCCAATGTGTGCACTCTCATTGGTTGTCGTGCATGCGTGGCTCATGCGCTTCCCCACAAAGAACACTCCCCCTTATTTATTTGGGAAGCAGTTTCTTCCCAAGAGCGGTGGGTGCTAGCTTTCTATCCCAAGCAAAGAGATAGAAGGTAGTAGGTGCTAGCATACCTTCTGCTCTTGAGCAAGAATCATTTCACTTATTTATTTTTGAGAAGAAGAACATTGTCCGGTCACATGGCCCTTGCACTCAACACGAGGCCAATGATGGGACGCACAGGGGCATTGACAAGGGGATTTTCTATACTGTAGGGGCGAGGCAGTCATTTCAGTTGGGGCTAGTCTGGATGCAAATTGCACGTGACCATGTTGTATTCTTTTTCCCTTGTTTTTTTTTTTTTGGAAAAAGCCTCTCTAAACATGAGGGATAGGAGAAGGTTAGGAAATGCCTACCCACATTTATTTTTATACTATTTTTCTTTCCTACAAAAAAAAATCCATGTTTGTAGGTGTTGCCTACGCCTCATGTTCAGAAAACCTTCCCCCCCCCCCCCCCTTTTATTCGGGGGGGGGGGGGTGGGAAGGCTCTTTGGACATGAGGTGTAGAAAGCGCCTCACGTAAGATATTTTATTATTTTTCTCTCCCTTCAAAAGAATGAATAAAAAATGGGAGAGGGTTCCTGAAAGGTTGCGTGGGCCCCTATGCTAGTACGGGGCTCAACAGGAGCATGTGCAAAAGCATCAACAGGGGCAAGATTTCTGCCTTGAATGAAGATGGGCGGCCATTTTGTGCACCCGAGTGTCTGGGCGTAGGGGCCCACGCTATCTTTTCCTACGTCTCATGTTCATAAAACACTTTCCCTTTTTTGTGAGGGGGAGGGAGGAAAGAACATAACTTGGTCGCGTGGCTCCTGTACTCAAACACATTAATGGTGTTAAATTACTGCCTAACCCTCTCTGAAATAAAAAAAATTCATTCATGTTGATGCTCCTATGTATGCTCTCATTGGCCCCACACTGGTGCAAGGGCTACACGACAAAGCAATGATCTCTTGCCCATATAGGTAAGCCCTAAGAAGAGAGGAATTCATAACCTCTTATCCGTGAGGTGTTGGTCCTTATGAATTGAGCTATCTCTTGGGTCTATCTTTAAAATTTACGCCCTCAGAGAGTAAGAGTGCATCAATCAATCAACGTTTGTGAGTGCACTTAGAAGGAAAACCACTTCAAGAGTTCAGAGTATAGAAAAAAGGAAATTTTGACTCACTTGGACAATTCTAGACCTAAAAATCTTAAGTGGATCAAACATGGAGGATGTTTCTGTATGCATCCCTTATTTTTTAATTCAATAAAGCTTAGCAACCACAAAAATTACATAGATATAGACATATAGACACGCTTTGCAAATGCTCTTAACTATATAGTTTACCAATTTTGATGCTCTCACACTTTAGCTCTAAATAGACACTCAGTTAGCTAGAACTTTTAAGTGGGTTGGGTTATCCCAATCAGGCTTTGGATGGGTTTGCAGTTCACAAAAGTGCTAATTGGGCCTAACTTGAGTTTGGGTAGGTGGCCAAAAATTTCTTGGGTTTGAGAATTGCAGCTTGGTTTGCTTTCCTTAAAAATTTGTGAAGTTAATCTAATCAATAGCAAATTACCAAGCGTAGGGATACATATAAATAAACTTTTACAATTCTCAACACATCATACTGATGAGTCATAGAATCCCCATCCGACAAAGAGTGACACATGGACGGTTTGAGGCTGAACCCGAGGGCCGAGCCGAGCACAAATGGTGCAGTGCCGAACCAAGTCTGCCAAATCGAGCTGAACTCGAGGACCGAACCGACCTGGCCAAACTGAGCCAAGGGACTCCAAACCGAGCACCAGGGACGAGCATCGCAGTCGCCGAGCACTGAGCCGAGCGCACCAAGCATGGTCGAAAGGGCAATCGTCACTAAGCATGAATGCCTAGTCAAGCCCCAGTCCAGTCCGAGGATCGAGCTAAGCCAAACGGTGCGGCATCAAACCAACCTCCGGAGGAGAAGACCATCACCCTGATCACCAACACGGCCGAGCACTGTGGTCGAGCACTAGGCCAACCAAGCTTTGAGCCGAGCCCTCCCTAATCGGCCATACGGCCAAGGATCGCCTAAGGAGAGTGCCGAGCCGAGCCGAGCACCATGGCCGAACACTCACTCCACCGAGCTTTGAACTGAGCCCTCCCTAATCGGCCATACGACAGAGGACCGCCTAAGGAGAGCGCTGAGCCGAGCTGCTTAGTGCCGCACCAAACCGGTCACCCAGGGAAAGGGCACCACCTCAATCCCCCACTTGGTCGAGCACCGCGACCGAACATTTAGCCCTCCGAGAACCAGGCCAAGCACCCGGTGCACGGCGTTAAACTGAGCACCAACAAAGAGGGTAATCTCCCCCAGCTCCAACTTGGTCGGGCTCCGTGACCGAGCATCAGGCCTGCCAAGCCCTGAGCCAAGCTCAGCTGAGCTCACACACATGTCTGGGAGCAACTCCCACACCACATATGCCGAGCACGAGGCCGAGCCCTAAGGACACGGTTGCCCAAGGCCGAGCACTGAGGCCACTGCTGCCCGAGGCCGATCCCTGAGGACACGATCGCCCGAGGCCGAGCACTGAGGCCACGGTCGCCCAAGGCCGAGCACTGAGGCCACGGCCGCCCAAGGCCGAGCACCGAGGCCACGGCTGTCCGAGGATGAGCACCGAGGCCGAGCACCACGATGGCCGAGCACTAGGCCTGTCGAGCCATGAGCCGAGCCCGCCCAGGTCAGCCATAGGCCGAGCACGAGGCCGAGCCGAGCACATATACGCCTGGAGGCAGCTCCCACGCCAATTGTGCCGAGCACTAGGCCGAGCACCGAGGACACGACTGTCCGAGGCCGAACTGAGCACATATACGCCTGGAGGCAGCTCCCACGCCAATTGTGCCGAGCACGAGGCCGAGCACCAAAGACTCGATCGCCCGAGGCCGAGCACCGAGGACACGACTGTCCAAGGCCGAGCCCTCCCCAGAAGCAACAATAACGGCCCACCGGAGATCACGGAGCCACGCCAGCATGCCCCGACAATCACGGGATAAGAATCGAGCTATGATCCCCACTGTGATACGGAGTTACACTCCAATAAGGACTCGTACCTTAGTGAGAGTCTGACCCTGAAAATAACTCTCCACTCCGCCCCGCACGAAAGAGCCCTACCAATAGAGGACTCTTACCATACAAGGACTCCTCCAACCGCCTCACCTCATTCTATAAATACTCAGGTATGGAGCTCAAACGCTCATCTAACTTTTACTAAGCTGTTACGCTGTTGTACTGGAGACCTGACTTGAGCGTCGGAGAGTCCTTGGCCGGAGCCACACCGGCTCTCTTGCACTCACTTGGTTTTTGCAGGCTCATCCATGGGTGAACCGGGCATCGAAGGTTTTCACACGCAACACATACCATGTAGGTTTTGTGTGTATGTGTAATCCTAAACTGCTTGAAGAGGGGGTTGGTTGCTTTTGTTACAGAGCCAATTAGTTCTTACAAATTTGCCAATCATGAATGTCCATGGTACACTGGCATTTGAGGCATTTGAAACATCTTCACAGATCTAGCCTCTTCAGATAAAGTTGCTTCAAGCCCACTCATGATGTTAAACCCCGTACCCAGAAAAGTAATTAATATTGAATTTTATGACTGACAAGTATTTGACGGGTTCGTTTTGATATAATCCGGTTTGAGTCAATCCAACAGATAGCTTATTGATAGTACAGGTAAATATAATTTATCTTATTTACAACATTGAGTGTATTAGATTGACCCTAAGAATAGCATGGACCTTACCGGTGTTCCACATAAAGAGAAAAGATTATCAGTTGTACAGTTTAAGGTGAAGTGGCGTTTTCATGTGAATTTTAGAGGACCATCTAGTCAGAGTTTGGGGAAGCCCAAAACATGTGAATTGAGGGTAATTGAGTTACCTTTCAAGTGGGAATTAGAACAATCAGACTTTTATCGGTCGAGATATGCCCGACTGAGTGGGCAAGGGTCAAGATGAACGGGATCCTGAAGAAGTAGGATCTAGTCGACTGGTTTCCTCAGAGCTTGATCACAGTATTCAAACCAATGGTAGACCAGTCGATCTAGATCTGACACCAAACGAAAATTCTCCATCCAGTAATTGTCCGGTTGACCAAGGTATAGGGTTGACTGTTAAACTGGTCAACCAATTATGAAAAAAGTGTTATAATAGGTTGAATTCAGGTTCATTTTCCATTGTTCTAAAACTTAGAAAGTAGAATGGAGAGAGGATAAGAAAGAGAAGGATTTAGGGTAAGGGCTTGAAGATTCAAGCATCAATCATTATTAGAGGCTCTTGGATCGAAGGGGGATCAGAAAGAACCAAAGAAAGCTCTTCAGTTAAGGTTTTGAGCTTGAAAAGGTAAACCCTAAGCCCCTTTTTTATTCCTTTGAGTATTTTGTTATAATTTGATCTGTAAGGAAGTTCCCTAATAATATTGTTAGAGTATTATAGTAATTTAGAGAGAAAGGGAACAAAATCCCATAAAGTTATTGAAGGATAAGTAGCAAACCCCTATTTTAAGGTTGAGATTTCTCATACCAAGCTACCGGTTCGACCTAAGGATCAATCGGTAGTGCCCAGATGTCCAAGTAATGTTGTAAAGAGATGTTTGCTAAGTATGGATAGTGAGTGACCTTACCCACTATTCTAAGAGTATAAAAGAGAGCTTTAATGCTTATGAAATGTCGTGTGGGAGTCTAGTTTGATCCAGAGGTGACAGAGAATTAACAAATACATTGTTTGAGGACAATTGTACAATAGAGATACAGATAAAAGAGGGAAATTTTCTCATATCTTTGCATGTTTTCCCAGTAATAGCATGTTTATCATTTCCTCTGAGATTGTATTATGTTTTTAGTAAATGTTATTTTGTGAATTGTATAAAGTAAGATGAGGAATGATAAGTTAAGTGACATAGTAGATGACAATAAAGAACTAAAACTGAAGGTTTCATCAATGTCTAGTTCAACAAAAATATTGAGAGGAGTAATGGGGTCCCCCAATGTCCCCTTCACTAACTAGGAGCAGACAATAGGGATTCCATCAATATCTAGTTCATCCTAGAGTTGAGGTAGGCAGTATGGAGTGGAAGTGGAGGTTAGCAAAGAAAGTAAAGGAGCACCAATGGCTCAAGAAAAGTGAAGTACAGAAAAGCATAGCAAAGACCCTGTGACTACCAACCATTTCTAGTAGGGTATAGGTATTAGATGAGGTACACGAAGATTAGAGTATGGTCTTAGGGTGGAGACTAATCTTCCCTGACGCCTTGACGACCGGCCAGGGTATTGATCACGTACCTCCAAAGATAGTTGGATTCCTCACAGATCCCTAGAGTTACGAAGTATTGTATCATCACCCTTATAGAGCCCATTGGTAGTTCATATGGAGAACCAAACAAAGTAAACCATAGAAAGAGAATAACATATAAAGTTATTCTCTTTAACTATCAACTTAGAAGGCCTGGCGTCCTTTCCCCAGCTAATGAATGATCAGAGATAGTATATATTGTGTACCAGATTGATAAATTATGATAACAACATGTCCATAGCATGGTTTACACAACATAGCATGATTTATTACATTCATGAGCGTGATATGAACTGCGTTATTTCTCACTGAGTTAGTTTAGCTCAGCCTATCGTTTATGATTATTTTACAGAGCATACACATGTTGAGTGCCAGTATATGGATTGTTTCTAGATAGCCAAGGGAAAGCACGTCAGGCCCTCTGAGTAGATAGTCAGACAGATCAGAGATTTTGGTACTTGATATACTTTTGAGATATAATTAAAGAGAAAATATTTTGATATAATTATGATAGTAGTAATAGGATGTCATAGATATAGCTTATGGTATGATGGTTGATGCCAACTTATAGAAATGTTTATAGTTTTTCCGCTGTGATATTCTGATGTCTTTGATATATTTATAGTTTCTGTACTTAAAAGTAAAAGAAATGAAAGACCAGCCATTATTTAACAGTGGCCTGTGAGGGCCAACACCATATCTTTAACCCGAATTTGAGGGCGCTACGTATGAAGGAATAGAAGAGCACACTGCCTCTTAGAAGAGGGAAAATCCTAACCTGATGCAAGCATGGAAGCATCATGATCGATTTAGAATAGAAGAAGGGAGAAAAAATAATGTGAAGAAATGTCATTTTTCAAGACGAAACATAGCTCTTCAAGGCTACGGACAACAACTCTTCAAGGTTGTAAAGTAAACTCAAGACTAAGTAAACTTTGATTAATTCTTCCAAAAAACTGAATGTAAAATGGTCATAAGGGCTTACATATATAGATAAAAGAAAAACTCACGTTGCCAAGAATCCACTCTGTTTTAGGCAAGACCATAAGACAACCTTCTAATTTAACATAAATAAAAATAGAGCAATAACTTAAATAGATGGCTGCAGCAAAATTTGTTCATGACTTCCCAAAATCATCCCTTTTTGCTAGCCAAGCTTAGATGGTTGTGCTGTCCTTGCTTGGATGGCTTTGATGTAATTTTCCTGGTCCTCATATCTCCTTCCTTGTAGAGGTTGGACAACTTGCAAATAGCTATTAGAACTTCCCAAAATAAAATATAAGCAAATGATAAATGTGTCAAATCACCAAAAAGGAAACACTTTTGCTTCAAAAATTAGTTGCTTGAACGAGAGGAATCGAGTTGACTTTCTAGAAGACTGATTCACCATCCACTAAACTTTGGATGACGTAGCAAACTTGGGCTTGCGACTTGGCTGGAAGACTGGCCTTGGCCGTGGGTTGTTGCAATAGATGAAGGCCAACCTAGATCTTGGTTCAGTTCTTGATACGGGTCGATCTCCTTAAGGCCTTTGGGTGTGCGGCCTTGGCTTCCATGGCATCTAAATGCAGCTATGAGGTTGCATCATTATTATGTATTTTCTTCATTGTTTTATATAATAATTTTCTATTTTTCTTATATACTGATTTCAGTGATAAGGTTTTCCTTATCGTTTGGGCTTGAATTATTCAGAGCAATTAATTCTGAATAGCCCTTTCCTCTTAAGTCAAGAGTTGTGTTATGTGATGAGCGATGAAATTTCAAGGGCAAAATTTTTATAAGAGAAGGAGAATGTAACACCCAACATGCATGTCTAGTTTATTTTATTATTTTTTTAGATGTCTTTGAAACTTTATATGAATGGTCATAGTCTTTCAAGTCCTTCTTGAGCTTTAATGAATTCCAAGACTTGGCTACTTTGAATTATCATTCACTTTGAACATAATGTTAGTAATTTTCATGTGTTTGTTATCATCAAAACTAATAAATGGAAAGGGGCAATTCCCAACACCTTATTGATTGTAATGTGGAAATTCCTTCCTACACTCCCCCTATTGTATTTTTAGGAATTGAAATCATAGAGATTGCACATTTTGATAAGCGTTCATGCTTGGTGAGTCGACATAGCCATATTGAAAGCTTCAAGGTCAACTAAATCTAAGCTCACCATTAGTTCTTGCGTAGACAGAGCTTCCTCCAACTAATCCAATGGGTGGGCCGGTGCCCTTTATTGAATTCTTCCACTAAAACTTCATTAAAATTGCTTGTATTTTATTGAAAAACTGGAGTAATGTTGTCATTTTTTGTAACAGTTATAGTGAATTTTAACGGTGTGGCAGTGTTCTCAGGTGTTAAACAGTGATTGTGCAAAGCATGTAGTTTAATGGCACTGACAGTCAGTTTAGTAGTGATACAGAAGTATCTGACAATATTTTCTAGTAGCATCCTAAAATGTTAGGCAGTGTTTGACGGTGTTTGATAGATATCGGTAGCATGTGGCAGCCTTGGGTGAAGTGCACACACAATTTGACTAGGTGATTTCATAGGTTCATGCGTATAGGTCAGCTTTGGAGCCAATATCAGTAAGCCAGATGGCAGAATTGGAATATGGCATGTACTGGAAAGTTGTAGAGCTTTGGATCCAATGTTGTATGAGGAAGAAGATATAGCGATTTCTGTACGGTTGCTTCGAAGCGAAGCAAACCTAAGTGGTTTTGGAGTGTGGAGTTTTGGTGACACATTGCATAGCTGATGATGTGGCATCTCCATAATTGCTGACGGGTGATAGTGCACGGTGAGGTGGCATAGTGTTTTGTGAAGTGGTATAGTCATGTGAGGTAGCAACACAAGGGGCAGTGTCATAGGGTCACGTAGGTCTGGTAGCAGCAGATGTATAGGCCCATGTTGCGCATGGCAAGCACCATGCATGCATAAGGGTTCAAGACCTTGCGGCCATGTCCGCATGTGTCAAGACACAACAGTAGCATTGGTTGTAGCCGTGCCCGTACACATGCCCATGGACCAGTCACACAACCAAGGATGCACATAGCTGAGGTCGCACGTGCATGCCGGCACAAGCTCATAAGGCTCATTTTTGGTCAATTTATGGCTAAGGCATGGCACTCCCACCAGCTGTTCACCAAAATGCCCCAATGAGAGCAACAAAGTGATGATCTCAGGAAACTAATGCCCAGAGACACAAAACTTTTGGTTCTAAAATTCAGGCGGCCATCGGATCCGCATCAAGTGGATCTGATCTCAATCCAACAACCAAGACTAAAGCGCGCTAGGCGCGGCAAAGATGATTCTTGAGCGGACGCTACCATTTGTCAAGTATACCCTCAAATTGTGTGCCACAATGCAGTATAACATGTCACCGTTCTTGTACAGCGTCGACACAAATTTGACAACACTCAGATGCCATTTTCCATGCTCTCGTAGCTCCTGCTCCCGCTCCCGCAAATGCATTAGATGTTTATCTGAGTGATCGCGACTCTCCCACCACTTAAGAGCTGATCGAACGGCTGATGGTTGAGCCGAAGTTTGAACATGATATCGTGTGTCACATGCAAACTAAACATCGACCATAGATTCCTTTCTTGTGACTATGGTCTTCCTCGCATTTTGATGGCCTTTGTGTCACCCAAGCATTTGGAAGATGATGTGACGAATTATATGCGAACAACTAAATTGTGATGCCTCATTATGTCACAAGTTGCCTTTGGTCTTAACAAAGCCTCACTAACAAGCACTGCCTATTAGTATAAAAAAAGTCGGATTGGGCTAGTTGACTAATTTTGTAGCGCATAAGTAGATTCCCTTTCGAGAAATTTAGGTCATTCCCCTTTGGCTAAATCTACGATCTGAATTGAATTGGCCATTATAATGTCATTTTATGGACTTTTTAGGCTCAGTTTTTTCCTGTGGCAAGAATGTCATAAATCCATTTTTGAGAGATTTTGGAGAGCTAAAAAGGGTTGTTTATGTTGTTTACTTGATTTGGATATTGATGATGGCTTCTTCAGAGTTTGTGCATTGTCGGAGTTGATTTTCACACTTCAAGGACCTTGGTGGAGTTGGGATTACTCGGGTAGCGGTAATCTAGGTTTGCAAATCCTCATTTTATTTTCTAGATTGTAAATTCATTTTAAATGCTAGTATATGCATGTAATTTGGGGGGTTAATATTTGAAATTGATATTGTATATCCTATCAAGTTGGGGCTTGATAGATGAGGGATTGTAGCCCTAGTCTGTAAGTCAGCACAGAGAAAAGCAGGAGTAGGAACTCCTATAGTGTTGTAGTAATCAAATAGTGTTGGAGTGTTGACCTATACACAAAACCCTAGGTAAGGTATTGCTCTGTGGATGTAGGCAAATTGTCGAACCATATATATTATGCCTTGTGGTTTTGTATTGCAATTGTGGAATTGGAGTGGCATGGTATGTGTGCTTACAGGATGGATGTGTACAGTCTAGTAGACCTGGTCACTTTCTGGTAGCGGGGTGGATGTGCACACAACTGTGCATTTAAATCAGTTCTTTTGTGCGTGCATGCATGCGTGAAGTTAGGTTTAGAGGAGAAATTTTTTAAATTCACTGATTCACCCACTCTAAGTGTCAGTCTAGCAATGTCATATTTGTTTTTTAAATTCATTGATTCACCCCCGTTTGAGTGTCAGTCTGGCAATGTCATATTTGTTTTTTAAATTCACTGATTCACCCTCATTTTGAGTGTTAGTCTCGCAATATCATATTTGCTTTGGGATTTGATCCCTCCGTCTTCAAACATTTTGCCCATATCTGTCACACCCCACTTTCCACAACCAGGGTGGTGTGACTATGATGCACACATGCACCCCAACAACCCTAAGATCATAGAAGTAGTAGTCAACCCTCATAGTCCCTAACCCTAACACATCTATAATTGAAGCAGTGGAAATAGAATATATAGGAATAAATCAAAGTTCGGAAGCTAAATTGTGATAATATATACATAACCATGTGTTTGTAATCCGTTAAACATCTAAAGTTCTCAAACAGACATAAATAATAAATAAATCCAAGTTATTATATCCAAGATAAAACTGAAAATAAGGTTGGGGCAAAGCCCACCCATACATCACAAAGCTGAAAAATAAGGAGAAAGAGTTCTTGAGGATCATATCCTCGATCACAGTGCCCCATTGGCACGCTCGTTACATCCTCAATCAGCTCCATGTCACTCAGACTTTGGAACCCACCAATCATCTTCGTGATCAACCATAACCACGATATCATCGGTGCCCACCGACAATAACTTGTCCTAAATCAAAATTCTAAAAAATAGAGATTTTCACGAGGGATGAGCTTCACTAAGCCTAGTAAGAAAATTAGACCACACAAGCATATACAACAATTCATGAATGCTAGCACATGATGCATGGGTTCATTTTAATTATTATCCACCTAACAACAATGCCTAAGTCTGGGTGAAGTGTTACTGCAACATCCCCTAAGGAGCATCCCTGGTCCCAAAAACAATGGAACCCAAAGATATAACCCGAGTTGTGGTTGGAAGCCTGCCATACATGTGTACGTCCTGTATGGTAAACCTCCGATATAACCCACGCCATTGCCCAGTACCGATATTACCCTCGGTCACCCCGGGTTTGAGAATGGTATTCCAGCATTCCCATCAAACCTACCAACGGTTATCCAACACCTTACCCCCTGTTGGTAAGGGGTGTAACACTGGGGATAATCCAACCTAACCATCATGCATCTAACATGAATATGTCGCATGCATACATATATGTATAGGGGCTGAGATCATAGTACCGGTATTCTCGTAGGCCACACCATTCTCCCGTCTCCCCTAACATAGACATATACATATATGATGGCGCATGTGTATGTGTATGCCCATAGGCTGAGATCATAGTATTGGTATTCCCATCGGCCACACTAGCCACCCGTCTCCTATGGCATACACAACCACATACAAGTACGACGAATATGGTACTGAAAGCACGATCAGTCCATCACAAACCCGTGCCCAGCGTAATGCAAGATACAATTCTAATGACCATATGGCAATCACGAGACCGACATTACCCTCGGCTCCTGGATCCCATTCCACATGCATGATGCTCTACTATCAATGATAATATCAAACAATATGCAAACAACCAATGAAATCTTTCCATATGCCTTGAATTTATATTTGAAATAAAGTACAACAATGATATGCAATGATACATGATGAGAAATGTTGTAGAATACTATGCAAGCATGTATCAATCATATACATAACTAAACATAGCATAAACATTCCATAAATTAAGTCAATGTCTAATCCACTTACAATCTCCTTAATTTTGGTGATTTAATCCCGCACTTCACCTCCCAATGGCACCCGCTAGGCCTCACCGGAAGTTGAATCGAATTCTAAATAATAATTATAAAAGAATCATTTAATTAACTAACTTTTCCAATCAAATAACTCAAAGATCATGCCCCAAGAAGTCCCAATATTGATCAAGGGTTTGGTCCCCAAGGTGTGGAGATTATCAAGGGCACAAAGGGCATTACATAGGTGTAGCAATGCACCAAAAATGAAGGAGGCGGCAGATGAGCGGTTGATGGCCATCTGCCTCCAAAATCAGAGTACCATGGGCCAGCTTTGCTGTATTTCAACTTAGCTTGGTTGTAGGCCAATCCAAGCTTCATAGAAGCTCTAATTATGATTCCTACATCTTCTATTGGGTCTAGGTACACCTGAGAACTAAACCAATTGATGGGAAAGGGTTTAAGTGAAGGATTAAAGGCTTAAAAGCCCCAAATGGATAGAGAATCTCAATTGGTTTATGGATGAGGTATACCTACAGCTAGAAGAAGTATAGTAGAGTCTAAATCTTAAATTAGATTACTAAGAAGATCAACTATGGAAGTAATCAATGTAATCTTTATCAAATCTCCAACTAAAAACCCTAAATCAAGAGCTAACAATGGAAGAATTGAAAAGAGTAGGATGATTCTAGCAAACCTTGAAGATCTAGGTCAAGAGGGGATGGTCCAACTAAGTTCCCAAGCTTCTCCTCCCTTCTTCTCCGTCTTTCTCTCCTCCTTTTCCTCCCTTAGCTGCTCTCCACGAATTTGGCAAGAAGACTAAGCAATTAAGGGTTTTAGAAGCTCAACTCCTTATATAGACAACTTAAACTAAGACCTATTTGGATGGTTGATGGAAAATCCACTTTAAAACTACATTATTCCATCATTTTGACCAAGCATACCCATCGCCATGGTCCCACAAGGTAAGAGAGGGTTTATAGGGGTCCCATAGTCCTTAGGGTTGTCTTAGTTTAGGTTGCAACAAGTCTAGGTAGGTCCCACCACAAAATAATGTTGTTTTCAGCATTTTTGGACATAAGCGACAGATAGGCGGCTGATGGATCTGTAAAGGCTCACAAGGGGTCCCAAGGGCTGCCAGTGAACCCAGGTTCAACCCAGTGAGGGTTTGGGTTCCAAACAAGGTTGTGACACTTCCCAAAACATGAAATAAGCTTCCGAAATAGGTCAAAGACTTCTCCAAAGTGGTTGGACCATATGGTTTGGGTTACTTATCAACTGTCAAGGGTATGTCCAGGTAAGGTGTGAGTGTTTCAAATAGGTTCAAAATAAGCCCGGTTCAACTAGGCCCGAATTTTGGGCACGGGCATTACATTATCATTATCTATCCCTCTGGAAAATTTCTATTTAATATTATTTCCCAATGTTAAAATATTAGGCTTTAAAATTGTTTGAAGACAACTTTTCCATTTTTGGGGAACTTATAATTTAACAGTAAGAAATTCAAGAAAATTCCTAAAATTATAGACTATACAATGGAGAAAGGACTTGAAGCTTGACGCATGGTTAATCTAAGGGAAGGGACGGGAAGGGAAGGGAAGGGAAAACCTTCCCATTAAAGGGCTAGTTTGACTAAAGGTCTTTATATGACTTTAAAAAAAAATTTTGGGCCTCGGCTTTTTTGACTGGATAATTTTTAGCTAGCATTTTCATAAAAATTAAATTTAAAAATGAATAGCTTTTCGAGACGTGTCCACAGAAATCTATGGATGGCCACCTATTTTAATACATGGAATTTAGGTGGATTTGAAATTTTATGGAGAAGTTTACAAAAAAAAAATAAAATTATGGACACACATATCTGAAGGTCCCTTATTTACATGTCAAGTTAAAACTTATATATAAGCAATCAAGTAACAAAATAAAGCATTAAAAATTCAAGACTACTGAAAGTAGGGGTGCAAGTTTGGCCCGAACCCGCCCTGAGTCAGAACAAGGCCTAGGCTGAGATACCTCGTCTTGAGGGTCAGGGCTGGAAATTTCTAGCCCTGAGTCAGGGTTGGGTTGGGCTAGGGTTGAAGCCTCAGGATGAGCCGGGCCCGGCCTAGCCCGACTCTGTTTTAAATTATACTATAAAATATATATTGATATATGATATATATTATAAACTTTAAATGTTATACGTATTTTATTATATAATATATTATATATGAAGATAGTAAGTGATACAATATTTTATTATATCTATTATTTTATGTAAAACTGATAATTTTCTCCTTGACCCAGCCCAACTTAGTCCAGTCCATGCATCTCTCCCTTCCCCCACTCCATGATCAGGACCAATCAGGGTTAGGCCGGCCCGACCCTGAGGGAGGGTCAGGGTTGGATTTTTCAGGCATTGAATTAGGATTGGGTCGAGCCTGGGCCCAACTATGGACTCAGGATTGGACTAGGGTTTTAAAAAGCCCAACCCGACCCGACCCTATTGCAACCCTAATTGAGAGGGTGTGGGTGCCAATTCAAAGGACAATATACAAATAAATTTGGTCAAAAATTTCACACATGACAATTCAACCCATTCCCTTACATGATTGACCGTGGAATTGCAATTAGGTATGCAATCCATTGATTTCATAATGGAATGCACCACAAAACTACTTTTATAAAATTAAAAAATAAAACAAATTTAGGGGCATATTTCCTACCTTGCTTGTTATAGGAACCATTTCCACACGCCCATTATAATTGCCAATAAATACCACATAGCAATGTAAAAAATTTAAACCAGACTGATTGAACTGATCAAAATCGACTAATTAAAATCTTTATCGGCTCTATATTAATTTTTTATTTTATAAATTGTTAAAGACTGAAACCAACTAGACCGACCGATAAGACCAACCGTTTGGACTGTAACAAAAAACCTGATAAACCCAATAAAAGCCAATAGGTTTTACATTTTTTTGTTTATTTCCGGAATCAAATCCATATCCTAATGATCGAGTCACATATACAATTGATCGCCTTACAACGTGCCCTGTCCTTGACTCTATGGGTGCCTATAAGCTCTTCAGTTTCAGTGATTCAATTGTTTCTTTAATGTCCGGTTGGTTGAATTCCTAGGAAACATTGGCATAAACGATTGAGGGAGAAATACCGCCTAGCAAGGATGGATTGATACGAATTTCACCCTTTCCTCTCGCCATCATCAATAGTGGGCCCCTCTTAAACTATGTGAAAGTTGCGTTAGCAAGGGGAGCTCGATGAGTTGATACGTGTGTCAAGTAGCTGGTCATCATCCCTTCCGGGTAGTGGCACAACCATTAATTACAGAATCTCACTCGATCATTCACCCAGAGAAAGTCTTCCACTGACAAACGATCCCTACCAGTTGCATTGGTTAGTAGATCCCCTTGCTTAACGGATTGCAAGCAACATCGCTTGGGATCAGAGAATAAGAATGAAAAACCGAGAACAGATCAATAAAAAAAAACAATAATGGACCAAAACCGACCAGACAAAATGCCATCAGTTTTAATTTGGTTTTTGTAGAACGAACATCTTATTGATCCGGTTCTAGTATGGCTCAATATGTCAACCCCAAAAAAATGGACCAAAACCATCCCAACCATATGACACCCCTATAATTAAGTCTCCAGTAAATAAATTTTCCACATCATTATCAAGTTGTATAAAATCTAATTTCCCCTCGTAAGATTTTAGTGCTCCAATATTGTTTAAGAAAGAAATTTTTTTTAAAAACAGTAGAGAAGTCCAAAATGGTAGGTTACTTAATTGAGATGGACCTCCTAATATGATATGTAACCTGTCAAAGAGAAGAATCTCTCTCTCTCTCTCTCCTTATCTCAGCAACCTCACCTTGACATGGTCAGCTGACTAAGAACCACCAATACCAAGACAACTCCAACTTCTTGGCAGAAGGGAACCACCCTTTCATGAGAAGAAAAGTACTGAAATATAGGTTAACTATTAAGGCCTAGGTTTTTGGTAGTAGAGGCTTTATGCTCTAATTTTATTAAATTCCATATTGAAAACACCACTAAAATTGGGCATGTACTGAAAAGCCTCATTGGCCAAAAATGGCATTGCATAGAATGAAACATTCCAGGGGCGTATTTTATACATATATTTACTCCATAATCTTCTATTACTCATTTTCCTTCTTTTATAAGAAATATAATTTTAACAAAAGATGAGGCCCTTCCACACTAAACAAGGCCAAGCAAAAAAGACTACAAAATCTTCTATCCCCCTCTCAAACACAGAAGTACCAACCACCCAGAATCCTTCACAAGTTGAGGCAATTAGAGCTTTAGAATATGTACCTATCTTCAGGTTTCACATCCCACCGTGTCTTGCGTCTTCTCCCATCATTTGAGGGAGTTTCACACTTAATTGGCAGTCGTCTTAGGGAGTCATTGGTTCTGAGGATGAGAATTTCCTCCTCATCATCACTGCTGATCCACCCATAACATGGTTTCCTCTTGGGACTCGGAAGATCGCCAGCAGGTGGCAGTGATTTGATCTTTTCAAAATTTGTCCTTCCTGAAGCCTCTCCTTCAGCCAGTGCTGGAAGATCTGTAGCAAAGAACATAGAACATCATGAGAGACAAAAGATCTAATATGATACAATGTTGATCACAAGCATTGCCTGGCAGCATGCTGGTAAAGTATACAGCAAACAAGAGGGTGCGTTAAACACCAAATGTCAACCTATATAATGTTTATAATGGTTTCGTGTACCTTGTCCTTAAATATGGCAGAAAAAATTACATGAATAACCCGGACATAACTCCATCTGTGAATATTTTTATCTCAAAAGGTGATCTTTGGAGAGATAATTGGTAAACCGATTTTGTGATTCGTATAATGTCAGTTGACATGACTCAGAATTTTAGAGGATTGGGACAATCACCTCTCTCTGTTTCTGCAGCAGTATGTGGATCACCTGTCTCGATTTCTTCTCTAGTTTGGGGATCGCTTGTCTCCATTTCTAATGCAGTTTGTATACTGGTGGTTGGTATAGCATCAGCTTCCTGTGCTTCATCCTTCTGAGGGCATGAAATAGTAACAATGTCAAGTGAATGCAATTGTCAGCAAAGCTCCAACACGAAATCCCTTGATGCCATTCCAAGTGAAGCTTCCATCATTTGGTAGTCAAACCATGCAAATATGCTTAAAAGGGATAGATAAGAATAAACAATAATTACATAGCCCTGAATCATATGCATAAGCATAATATGACCATTAAATGTTCTGATAATTCACAGGTTGTAAAAGCAAAAACATTTACAATAAATTGAACTGGCAGAGTCTCCTCCAACTATCCTATCCATCACTCACCTATTGCTAATCAATTTTTCGATAAAAATGTATGCTTGTAAACACCACATTTATGGAGTTCACTACTAAAAATACATGTCTTCAAGAACAAAAATATGCACACCCACACCCCATCCCCACCCCCATTCCCTCTCACATGCACAGGTACATGCATGCCACACGCCTACGCCTACACTTACACTCATGCCCACAAACACACGTGTGCACTCATGTGCAGAGAAAATAGCAACCTATTACATTAATTCATTCACCGGGAAAAACGACGCAACCAACCTATGATTGACAGCATAGGCCATGTTTAGCAGTGCTATTGCAAATGATACTTGGTGAGGCAATTGTTGCCCCCCCCCCCCCCTTCCCATGTTCCCTCACTCTGCCCGAGCATCTATAGTGAGGGATTAGCAAGCTACTAATGTCCTAACAGAATGGCTTTAACAGAAGACCATAAATTAAGAATCGCAGGGTTAGAAATGCAAACAGAAACAAAGAAATCTCAGAAGCTATAAACAGCTCAGATTAGGTTCAAGTTTCAGTTGAAGGACATGCTGTGTGTACAGATCAGGTCTGCAGAATTTTACAAATTCCGATGGCTGGATTGTGAGATCCAGAACAATCCCACTACCACAAGGAATTGCAATAAAACTGAATCAGAAATAGAAATCTGAAAACTAATAACAAGACGGATCCAAATTATGGAGCTTCAAAACAGAATTTCAAAGGAATCTAAACCAGATATTGAAGCAAATAGAACCAGTAACAGAACTTAAGATAGCAACAAATCTGAAATTGAGAACCCAAAAAGAACAGTATAGCCACAAGTAGTTATGAGTTGATCTAACCTGAACCTCAGCTAGATAGAATGATAGATAGAAAGAAAGAAGACATAATCCACAAGGTAAACACTCTTGAATCCACAGCTGCCTTAATGGGGTGGCCTGTAGGCCTGTAACTGAAATTTAATATTCCAGAAAATAGGATTGACTTGGGAGGGAAAAAGTTATCTATTCTGAAAAGAAAAATAGAAGAAAACTGAAAACCTGATAAGATCTCTTAACATGGACCAGCGAATGGGAGAGCCCCAATTTGACCTAAAGACTTCACAACCAGTAAAGAATAGATAACCAACTCAACGTGGAATAAAATATTACTAATCCAGCCTGATTAAAGTTAACTTTACAATATTAAAAAACAAAAAAACTAAAAAAAACTAAAAAGAGGCAGAAGTAAAAGAACCCACCACTTGGACTGCTAACAAGATAAGAGTCCTGATCTGATCAGGAATCAGAACCTGAACAAAAAATTGTAGTTGCAGGCTATCATGACAGTTAAATCTGGCTGTCAGATTGGCTGTCATGTCTATCATGTCAAAGTTAAATCTAATTTCTTCTTCCTCTGCCATTTCTATCATGTCTGTCATGTCACAGTTAGATCTAATTCCTTCTTCTTCCACTGGTACTGCTTCTAAAACATTGATTTTGCATCAATTCTTCCCGGTTTGAAATCATTCGACCCCGACAAATGGGTAAAGGACATGTACTGCTCATACAAGGTTGATGCCCTTTAAGTCAACAGCATGGATCCATGTACACTTGAACCTCGGACAGTTCTTTCATTTGACAAGAAATGGCAACATCTATCTAGGTGTGTAACAATGCCTTGTCGTACACGACATCCTTGATCTCATCCTCAACAGATGGCAACATCAAGGTATGTCCTATATCACCTTCTTCTGAGTGATGTACCAATAGAGAATAAGGTCAGCAACGTTGGAGACACTGCTTATGGGTTATGGCCATGTTAAGAGTAATTTTAAAACATAAGCATTAGGTCCAACCTTCTTAAGGATCTTATAAGGACGCATCTTCAATGGGTGGAGCTTTGTATTAGCAACTCAACTCAAGTACTCAACTACTCAGCCTTATCCCAACTAAATGGGCTCGGCTACATGGATCCTTCCCCTCCAATCAGCTCTATTCAAAGCTATACATGTCTTTCCTCACCACTTCTCCTAGAGTCGTTTTAGGTCTACCTTTAGCTCTTTTAGCTCCTTCAATCTGAATCAAATCACTCCTCTATACTGGAGCATCTCAAGGCCACCGTTGCACATGTCCATGCCACATCAAACGACATTCTCGCAACTTATCATGTATCAGAGCTACACTTAAATCAGCTCTAATATGATCATTCCTTATTTTATCATTTCTAGTTTTACCAGTCATCCATCTCAACATCCTCATCTCAGGTGCACTAAGTTTATCTATATGATGTTTCTTTACTGTCCAACATTCAGCTCCTTACATCATTGTCGGCTGTATGATTGTCTTATAAAATTTTTCTGTAAGTTTTTGTTAGGAGTAAGGGGGAGGAGTCGTGAATAGGGAGCTAGCGTCAGCTCCTATTCACAATTCCTCTAATGAGAGTTATTTTTGTCTCTGGTTTGTTTTACTTTACCCTATTTAATATATTGTTTTTGGGTGCAGTAAAACTAACGACTGCAGCCCCAATTGTGCAGCTTCTTTCCTTCCTCCTCTCTTCTTCTTTCTTCTTCTTCTTCACTTATATTCACATGGTATCAGGGCTAGGACTGTAGGGGTCGATCATTCATCCTTAATCCTTTCTCTGTTCCTGCGTTTTGATTTGAATAAGCTTGCGGTTTTGAAGACTTAATGTTTTGGGACTTCTTGTGATCTTATCTTAAAGGGGATGTAGCACCCTTTGCTGCAGTTTTATGGTTTTATTTGAGACTAGTTCATGACTATACACAAGAACTAGGTCTCGGTTTTTGGTATGTGCCAAGGTTGAGATCGATTCAGGTGTTGTTTGTTTTTTGGATTTGGATTGAGTTATTGGTGGTGATTGTTTGTTGCTGGCTGGTGTTTGTTGGTTGTGATTGATTGAAGGTCATATCACCTTGCTGTCCTACAGTTTCAGAACTGTTTGTAATTTCAAAAGTGTTTGCAAGTTAAGAAGTATTTGCTGTCCATCAGTTTCACTCTGTCCGTGACTTCTCTGTGAAGATTCAATTTGTTTAGTTAAGCATGGGTGATGCAAAGACTACTGTGACTGAACTGTCCTCCTCTTCTCATCGCATTACCGAAAGGAAACTTGAAGGGATTTCTAATTTTCAGCAATGGAAAAAGGTGGTTCGATTGGCCTTGATGGGGAGTGATCAACAGGATCATCTCACAAAGCCAAAGCCTGAAGGAGACACGACATGGGATACGGTGGATGCAAAAATATTGAGTCAGATGTTGAACTCAACGGATAATCAGATTGCAGACCTGGTTACTCACATTGACACAGTAAAGGATATATAAGAATATTTGAATGTCCTCTATTCTGGGAAAGACAACTTGCCTCGGATTTATGGCCTGTCCCAAGCTTTTTATAAAGTGGATCAGAAGACTATGACTGTAACTCAATATTTTGCGGAATTCAAGCGACTATATGAGGAGCTGAATTCCATTCTTCCTATCACGTTTGATGTGAAAGAGATGCAGCAACAGCGAGAACAGCTGGCTGTTATGGTATTTTTGGGTGGACTTCGAAAAGAATTTGAGCTAGTATGGTCTCAAATCCTCGGTGGGGACAGAGTCACCACACTTCTAGAAGCTTTTTCTCGACTTTTACGGGTTTCTTGTGAGAATAGCCAAGATTCCACCCATGGTGATGAGAGTTCAGCACTTGCAGCCTTTCCCAACCGTGGGTCCAGTGGTGGGACAGGTACGGGCAGCAGTGGTGGTAGCCGTGGTCGTGGGTTAGGAAATAGTAAAGCACCCACATCCGGTACTTCAGAGACTTTAGGACAGGTGCGCACTAGTCATCATTGTGGCAAAGCTGGTCACATTCAGCGCTTTTGTTGGAAGCTTCATGGTAAACCATCTCAGTTTGCAAATTCAGCCAGCAGTGATCCGGTGGTTACCCCTCCTTCCAAGCCTGAGGGTAAAACAGTGACTATGTCTGATGAAGATTATAAGCGATTCACTCAATTTCAGAATTCTCAATCATCTCAGTTCCCCACTGCTACCCTAGTTCAGCCAGGTAATGCTATTGCACGCCTATCATCTACTTCTCGTCCCTGGATCATTGATTCAGGTGCTTCGGACCATATGACTGGAGCATCAGGTATTTTTTCTTCATTTCGTGAATCTTCTTCCAATGTTGTGTTAGCCGATGGATCTCTTGCTAAAGTTTTAGGGTAGGGGCACTGTGCAAGTTACCCCCTCTTTGTCGTTGTCCTCCGATTCTTACTTGCCCAAATTTCCTTTTAATTTATTATCTGTTCGAAAATTTACCAAAGCTAACAATTGTTCTATTACCTTTTTTCCTGATTATTGTGAGTTTCAGGATCTCCAGTCGAGGAAGACGATTGGTAGAGGTCACGTATCTGGGGAACTGTATCTTCTTGACGACGCATCCACTGTGGCGTGTTCGAGTGTGGCACTTCCTCATCAGATTCATTGTCGTTTGGGTCATCCTTCATTGCAGAGTTTGAAGATTTTAGATAGTCGGTTTCAGTCCTTGTCTAGTTTACAGTGAGTCTTGTCAGTTTGGGAAACTTCACCGTGTAAGTTATCCCCTTCGAGTCAATAACAGGGCTGTCCAACCCTTTTCTTTAGTTCATTCTGATGTGTGGGATATGTGTCCTGTTACTTCTGTGCTGGGTTTTCGTTACTTTGTCACTTTTGTAGATGACTTTTCCAGAGTTACCTGGATTTATTTAATGAAAGATCGTTCTGAATTGTTTTCCATTTTTTGTACTTTTGTGCTTGAAATTCAGAATCAATTTAATACTTCTTTGAAAGTTCTTCGAAGTGACAATGCCAAAGAATATTTTTCTGCTCCCTTTAATGAGTTTATGGTTCAGCATGGGATCATTCATCAGTCCTCCTGTGCGGATACACCTCAACAAAATGGTGTAGCCGAGAGGAAGAACAGACATTTGATGGAAGTCACTCGATCTCTTTTATTTGAGATGAAAGTGGCTAACATTTTTTGGGCTGATGCTGCTTTGACTGCGTGTTATCTTATTAACCACATGCCTTCTTCTGTTTTGGGTGGTGGTATTCCATATTCTTTGTTGTTCTCTTCCCATCCATTGTTTATCTTACCACCACGTGTTTTAGGGTGTGTTTGTTTTATTCGGGATCATCGTCCTAGTCTCTCTAAGTTGGATCCTAGAGCTCTAAATGTCTTTTCGTGGGGTATTCTAAAACCCAAAAGGGTTACCGTTGTTATTCTTTTGATTTAAGAAAGTACTTTGTTACCGCTGATGTCTCCTTCTTTGAATCTACTCCATTTGTTGCATCCTCGCTGCCTGCTTCAGAGTTGGACGATGATCTCCCTCTTTATGTTGTCGATACTTCTTCTCCTGTGCAGGATCCTTTGCCTCATGTGCCACCCTCCAACACAACCACTGGCTGTTTTTCGTCGTCGCCCACCCAATGAGCCGACACATCGCATTACACCTATGGAGAGATACAGTACCCAGGCAGCACCATCTCCCATGTCCTCCTCGCCTTCAAATCCCCCTTCAAGTAATTCCTCCTCTGCTACTGTACCTCCTATTTCTGAACTTGATGTTTCTATTGCTACCCGTAAGGGGGTTCGGAGTTGTACCCAACACCCTATTAATCGTTTTGTGTCCTATGCTCGTTTGTCCTCTTCTTTTGTTGCTTGTTTGTCTACTATTGACAGTTATCCTATTCCTAAGTCGGTGGTAGAAGCCTTGGCTCACCCTGGGTGGAGGGCTGCCATGACTAAGGAGTTATCTGCTCTGAAGGACAATCAGACATGGGATCTTGTTTCTTTACCCTCTGGTAAGTCTGCTATTGGTTGTCGCTGGATATTTGTGATGAAGGTTAATCCTGATGGGTCTGTGGCTCGGTTGAAGGTCCGTCTTGTTGCTAAAGGCTATGCCCAGGTCTATGGTATGGACTATCTGGATACTTTCTCTCCGGTTGCGAAACTTACTTCTGTCCGCATTTTGATTTCATTGGCTGCTATACATCATTGGCCGTTGTTTCAGCTAGACGTCAAGAATGCATTCTTGCATGGGGACCTCCTTGAGGAGGTGTATATGGAGCAACCTCCTGGTTTTGTTGCTTAGGGGCAGTCTAGTAAGGTGAGTAAGTTGAGGAAATCTTTGTATGGGCTGAAACAGTCACCGCAAGGGTGGTTTGGCCGTTTTACAGATGTTGTGCTGGAATTTGGTTTGACTCGGTATGAGAGTGATCACTCAGTGTTTTTCAGGCAGTCAGATGAAGGGAAGATATTTTTGGTAGTTTATGTAGATGATATTGTTATCACAGGGGATGACTCTTCAGGTATTGAGAACTTGAAGACATATTTGGGACAGCAATTCCAGACTAAGGACCTGGGACGACTGAAGTATTTCTTGGGTATTGAGGTAGCTCAATCAAAGAAAGGGATTTTGCCCTCACAGCGAAAGTATGTGCTTGATTTACTTTCAGAGACAGGATTACTGGGATCTAGGCCTTTGGATACTCCTATGGATCCAAATGTGAAACTTATGGCAGAGGATGGGGATGTTCTGGATGATCCAGAGAAGTATCGAAGGCTTGTAGGGAAACTCAACTATTTGACTGTAACTAGACCTGACATCTCTTTGCCTGTCAGTGTGCTGAGTCAATTTATGTCCGCCCCTCGGACAGCTCATTGGGAGACAATTATAAGGGTGCTGTGATATATTAAGAAAGATCCAGGGCGTGGTCTCTTATACTCTAATCATGGTCATAGAAGGATTGATGGATTTACTGATGCGGATTGGGCAAGATCTCCTATTGATCGAAAGTCTACTTCGGGCTATTGTGTCTTTGTTGAAGGGAACCTAGTTTCATGGAAGAGCAAGAAACAGACTATAGTAGCTCGATCTAGTGCAGAGTCGGAGTATCGGACTATGGCTCATGGCACTTGTGAACTAATGTGGATTAAATAGTTAATGACTGAACTTGGATTTGGTGATGATTCTCCTATGCTGTTGTGGTGTGACAGTCAGGCGGCTATTCATATTTCTAAGAATCCTGTGTTTCATGAGAGAACGAAACACATTGAGGTTGATTGTCATTTTGTTCATGAGAAGCTGCAGCAAGGGATTATTTCTCCTTGTCATATTCGCAATGGGGAGCAGCTTGCTGATTAATTCACCAAGCCTTTGGGAAGTATGAGAGTAAATTATATTTGTACCAAGTTGAGCATGATTAACATCTATGCTCCAGTTTGAGGGGGAGTGTTAGGAGTAAGGGGGAGGAGTTGTGAATAGGGAGCTAGCGTCAGCTCCTATTCACGATTCCTCTAATGAGGGGTATTTTTGTCTCTGGTTTGTTTTACTTTACCCTATTTAATATATTGTTTTTGGGTGCAGTAAAACTAACGACTGCAGCCCCAATTGTGCAGCTTCTTTCCTTCCGTCTCCTCTCTTCTTCTTTCTTCTTCTTCTTCACTTATATTCACAGTTCTAAAGGAAAACGTTAATCTTATCACACTCCGGACACGCCTCTCCACTTCATCCATCCCATTTTAATTCTGTGCAACATGATCCTCTATTTCACCTTCTTTATTTATGCTTGAGCCTAGATACGTAAAATAATCTCTGCGATACCTCCTCATCAATTTTCACCACCTCATTATCCGTCCTACTGACTACTATCACTACAGCTACACACCATATCACCTAGTTTGAACTCCACAAAACAACGATCATGATCAGCAATAGCCTTGTAGGCATCATTGCTAAGAGCTACTTGTCATCGTACATCAACGTACACCTCTGTAATATGCCAGAGGAACTCATTTGCCTCAATGTTGATGCATGCATGTGGTGGAAGTGAAACAAGATCAATAGGTTTCTTAAGCTGAATCCCATGAATAATTTTAAAAGGAGTATGTGTTGTTCTATTCAATGAACTGTTGTAGGAGAACCCATAAAGTAGCTCTAGATAGGAGAAAAATCCCACTAGAGGCCAAGTAATAGGATCTAAAAAAGGGCTGTTGGTTTGATTGGGCAGTTTGGGGCTGTTTAGGGCAAATTTAGGGTTTAGGCTAGGGTTAGGGATGAATGTGATATATGGTAACGATCAGCAGGTCTAGGGGATTATTTTGATATAAAAATATTGGGATTTGGATAAGTTTAAAATTCCTGCAGAATTAGGGTTAGGGTTTCGGGTTTTAGAAATTAGGAAAACTACCAAAACTAAGGTTTCAAGTGGGCTGTGAGGGCTGGGCTTGGGATCGAGTTTACTAAACAGGGAGGGGAAGGTTCGATCCAAATGTGGGCTGGTTCTAGTGGTGAAATCAGGCTGTGGGGATTTTAGACTATTTTAGGGTTTTAGGGTGTTAATGGTGGTAGGGGAAACTAGGGTTTATGGGGAAAATCAAATAAAAATAAAAGGGGGAATCGATTGGGAGGGAGGATGAATGGAAAACAGAATTTAATCATTCAAACTTACAGCAGGAATCCACTGGCAGCAGCTTGAAATTTGAAGAAACCTCCCGATCTTCTCGATGCAAGGAGTCGTAGGAGTCCACCCACCCTATCTACCTTGAGATCCACAAGGATATACACTCACAAAGGAGCAAGAGCAGCAGCAGCAGCAATCGGCAGCAGCAAACAGTCTTTTTTTTAATTCAAAATTCAATGTAGGGGAGCCTCCACGATTTATTATATTTATAATATGGCTAATGCCAATTCCTACTACAAATTAAAGTCTTCTCCTTCACAAAATCGTGGAAGGGAGAGGTTTAAATCTAACTTAAACTAATTAAAACAGTAAATTGACTAAGATACTCCTACTAACTTAAATTAAGAACTAATTAACTAATTAACTTAAATTGGACCACTTGAACCAATTGGATATAACCAATTTTAAACCGGTTCAATCTAAAAACAGAAAAATAAAGCTAAGTATGGAGAACACTAGCAAATAAACTTACTCTATGGCTCCCTAATCAAACCCTAGGTTCAGGACTTCTTCTTCTTCTTCTTCCTACTAGGAGCTGCATCAACTCTCCCCGTCTTGAAAGCATTCATCTCCGATGAATGGCTGGAGATCACAGAATGGTCTTCCAAATCAGGATCAAGTTTCTTAAGTTCATCTTCAGCCGATGGTTCAAGCTTGTATGCGGACAGCAGCTCTTTGACGGATGAAGAATGCTAGAACTCTGGCTGGGCAGCAGCCTCTTGAAGTACCACATGAACACCTCGCACATCATCATCATCAAAATAATTAGCCACATCATATTCATTATCAGGAGGGAGTGCATGAATATGATGTGCGCCCTGGTCTTCATCTTCACCTTGAACTTCTTCCTTTTCAGCCACGTTGATAGGCTTCTCCTTGTGTGGGCAGTCCCTAGCAATATGCCCCTTGTCTTGCCAGTAATAACAAGTGAAAGGGTCGTTTTGGCCCATAGGAGCTTTGACCTTATCATCCACACGTGGGGAAACAGTAGGGCGAGAGGTGTTGCCTATAGAGGAACCTTGTTTTGAGGTGCTAGTGTTGATGTAGGACGGCTTGGAAGTAGAACCCGGCTGTTTACTTGAAGCTAATAGCACCTCTGCTTTCAAGGCCTTCTCAAAGCAATCTCGAATGTCTGCAACGTCAACCACCCCAATTGCCCAGTTGATCTCACTTGACAAACCCAACCTGAACCGGGAAAGCATTTGGATGCCCTCCTCCCTAATGCCAGTGCGAGAAGAAAGAGCATCGAATTGCCTCATATACTCAGTTACAGTCATGGTTCCTTGGTGGAGGGAGTTGAATTGATCCTGTAGCTGAGACCTGAAGTGCCTTGGCAAGTATTGCTTACTCAGGTCGTATTTCATGTCTTCCCAAGTGTGGGGTGCAGTACCATTAAAGTCCATCTCTCTTTCAGTGGTTCTCCACCACTCACGTGCTGGTCCGACAAGTTTAGCACGGAGTAACTTCATTTTCCTCTCTTCAAGCAAATCAAACCAGTCGAAATAATCATCTATTGCAGCAAGCCAGTCATAAAATACCTGGGGGTCAGGGTGACCATCGAATTCTTTCAGCTCAAGCTTCACCTTTTGGTTTTCTGTATAGCGCCGATTAGTGCCCTGGTCTCCAGTGAAGTAGGAGCTCATATACTCCTCAAAAGTAGGCTGGCGACCTCTATTTCTATCCCGGTCTTCTCTATCTCTTGTCTCTGTAGCCTCACAGAAGGCTCACGAGCATCTCTAGGTCTGTCCCAACGATCTCTATAATGATCTCTACCATCCCTGTCATCTCGGTCAGCTCTAAATCTATCCCTATGACCTATGTGTCCATCTCTATAACCCCTGTAGTCATCTCTGGGGCTCCCATCTCTGTCAGGCAACCTCCGTACCACTGAATGGAGTTGGTACCTGTCTTCTTCTATGGGCAGGTTGCTGTCCCTATCAGGAGGGATTCTCTGTCCTTCCAAGTGTTGCAATCTAGTCATAATTGCATCAGTTGTAGCCTTTTAGTCAGTAGTAAATTTTCTGAACATCTCTAACATTGTTACGATAGGGTCGGGTAGGTGTGGCAGCACCGAATTGCCATGTTCATCCATGGCTCTGATAGCAAGTTAATGTAGCTCTAGATAGGAAAAAAATCCCACTAGAGGCCAAGTAATAGGATCTAAAAAAGGGCTGCTGGTTTGATTGGCAGTTTGGGGCTGTTTAGGGCAAATTTAGGGTTTAGGCTAGGGTTAGGGATGAATGTGATATTTGGTAATGATCAGCAGGTCTAGGAGATTATTTTGATATAAAAATATTGGGATTTGGATATAGTTTAAAATTCTTGCAGAATTAGGGTTAGGGTTTCGGGTTTTAGAAATTAGGAAAACTACCAAAACTAGGGTTTCAAGTGGGCTGTGAGGGCTGGGCTTGGGATCGAGTTTACTAAACAGGGAGGGGAAGGTTCGATCCAAATGTGGGCTGGTTCTATTGGTGAAATCAGGCTGTGGGGATTTTAGACTATTTTAGGGTTTTAGGGTGTTAATGGTGGTAGGGGAAACTAGGGTTTATGGGGAAAATCAAATAAAAATAAAAGGGGGAATCGATTGGGAGGGAGGATGAATGGAAAATAGAATTTAATCATTCAAACTTACGGCAGGAATCCACCGGTAGCAGCTTGAAATTTGAAGAAACCTCCCGACCTTCTCGATGCAAGGAGTCGCAGGAGTCCACCCACCCTATCCACCTTGAGATCCACAAGGATATACACTCACAAAGGAGCAGGAGCAGCAAATAGCCTTTTTTTTTTAATTCAAAAGTCAATGTGGGGGAGCCTCCATGATTTATTATATTTATAATATGGCTAATGCCAATTCCTACTACAAATTAAAGTCTTCTCCTTCACAAAATCGTGGAAGGAAGAGGTTTAAATCTAACTTAACTAATTAAAACAGTAAATTGACTAAGATACCCCTACTAACTTAAGTTAAGAACTAATTAACTTAAATTGGACCACTTGAACCAATTGGATATAACCAATTCTAAACCGGTTCAATCTAAAAACAGAAAAATAAAGCTAAGTATGGAGAATACTAGCAAATAAACCTAATCTACGGCTCCCTAATCAAGCCCTAGGTTCAGGATTTCTTCTTCTTCTTCTTCTTCTTCCTACTTGGAGCTGCATCAACCCAACAATGTCAAGTATAGATAGCCAAGTCTTCTCATAGTCACGAACTAGGCAGCAAAGTAAATTCCCCACACGCTTGTCAACTACCTCAGTATGCCCATCAGTTTGCAGATGGAATGTCGTAGAGAACTATTGTTTGGTGTTTGTCTTCATCTATGGGGTCCTGCAAAAGTAGCTCATGAACTTGACATCTCCATCATAAACAATGAAGTCCGGTAATCCATGTAAGCGCACGACTTTCTTAAAGAAGGTGTAAATATATGGCTAGCATCAAGAGTCTTACGACATGGATGTAGGGAGCCATCAACATAACAAGAATGGAGTAAAACTGCTCTGGAGTAGTGGGCAACCCAAGCACAAATTCCATGTGATGTGTTTCCACAGCTAATGTGGGATGGGTAAAGGAGAGTATAATCCCGTGTTTAGCTCAGAGTCTTTAGCAAACTGACATATTTGGCACCGCTTAATCATACGGTCAACATCCTTACTGTAGTCGCAACTAATAGTATTTGTCTACGACTCGGAAAAGGGGTCTTGTCTTTGCTAAAGTGTCCTCCCAATCCTCCACCATGTAATTCCCGTATGGGATGATTTCTCAAATACGAATTAAAAATGCATAAGCATGTAACCAAGAATTGGTACCCATCATAGAGTGAGTATTTAGGATTCCTCCCACATTCCTGCAACTCCCGGTAAACCTCGAAAAATCCTTATCAATAGGAGACTCCTCCTAGATGTTGGGTCTTAATGGCCACTGAGGAGGGGGGGGTGTAACAATTGACTAAAACTCTTTCCCTCAACTGGTTCTTTTTGCCAACTCACCAGTTAATGTCCCTGTCACTCAGTTACAGTCGCACGGTGCTGCCCAGAGCTATTATGTCTACTGCAATGTTGGAAACCTCTCACCGTTGCTCAGAGCTGGCTCACACAGGCACTTACTATTGTATGTTGCTGGATGCCTTCCAATAACACATACACAATCGTATGCACGTCCACACTGCAACCACCAAGTGGCCAGGTCTACCAGACTGTGCAAACCTCCTTTGCATAAATGGCACTTCAACACACAATACAAGCACATCCATAGTTGAAATGCCCTATTCAGTTCGCTTATGGGCCCACCCGATCAATTAAAAATACAAACACAAGGAAACAATGGTAATTTGGCAAATAATCTGAAGTCATCAAGAGTGAGTGATTGGGCTGTAATTAAATAGAATCTCAAAGGATTAATGGGTAGGGAGAAGAGGGAGGACACAAAAGGTTTTTGATTTATTCATTTAGGATAGATTTGGAATGAAGTTAAAATAAAGGGTAAGAGGTAGCAAAAGAGAAAGTGAAGGGTAATTTCGAGACAAAGAATAACTAAGGGTCAAAGGAGAGGGATTGTGGGTTGTCTATACTCTATCATCTTCAACCTATTGAAAGGGGTTGTAGGCAGTAGAACCAGAATAGGAGATTAAATACATCCTTGAAATCAGACTCAAACAGCCATGAAATTCTGAATAGGCCTACAGAACTGATCCAACAACAATCGATTCCAAAGATCAAGTGATGGTCGAGTTACAAGCTTCTGAAACAGAAAACCAGCAGCAGGTATTGGTTGCTTTAAATAACGAAGGTTACAAACTTATATTTAAAGATGAAATTAAAAGACTCCTAAGTAAACTTTAAAACTGAAATAAAAAATCTTAATCCTAGTACAAAACTGAAACTAAACTTCACTCTAAGTGGGACTTGTAAACTCCTAAATAGACTGTCCCTAATTGGCCTAATAAAACTAAAAATAGAAAATTACAAGATAATGCAGGCAGCCTTACCCCTGTTTTCACAAAGAGGCTGTTTCCAGACTCGAACTCGTGACCACTTGGTTACAATGGAGCAACCTTTACCATTGCACTAAGGCCCGCCCTCTAACTTTAAGCTGTTAACTATTTCTTAAATAATTATTCAATATTATGTGCCTTCATCCATTATTGCATAATTTACTTGTTTCATTTGCCCATTATGTCTCACAGCAGTCAAACAATGCGTATAGGCAAATATTACATAAGGATTCAACTTTTACTACCAATCAAGGGTGCTAATTCAAAGCATAAAATTGGGTGCTTTTTTTTTACAATTTGAAGATTTAAATATGTTTATTAAGCCTAAAACAAGCTTCTCTTAAAGTTTTAGAGCTAACTACGGTCATTTGCCCACCAAAAGAAAAAAAATGCACTGTCTCGCCAAGATCTTGGCGAGAACGTGATATCTCGACCTAGTTGAGACACGTCCTTGAGACGAGTTTTTTAACCTTGCTTGCAACTCAAACTCAAACTCTATCTAACTCCTACATAAGAAACTCAAGACAAATAAAAGACTTAAATAAATAACCTACTAAATAAACTAATTCCAACCCTTGTTGGATCAAAAACCATTGACCGGTTTTGTTTGGGTTTGGATCTCCAAAGCCTATCTTGCCGGTGGCCAACTAGCCAAGTGATACTACCATCAATTCTCCTCTGAAAAGTCAAGTTCGGAAAAAGACCAATGAGGCCGTCTGAAGCAACACACTGGAGGAGAAACGATCCCGCTACTTTCTTGAGTTTAATTCCAGGGAGATCCTTAGCATGAAGAAACTTCATGGTTTTGTAGTCGTGCTTGAAGGAGTAGGTATTCGCATGCCCATAATGTTGTGCCTTCTTATCAAATAACCACGGTCGACCAAGAAGAATATGACATACCTTCAAAGGCAGGACGTCACATTGTAATGCATCCACGAATCCATCAATAGAGTATGTGAGTAAACACTTCTCTGTAATCTTGAGATTAGTGATGTTCACCCATGCAACTTTGTAAGGAGTTAGATGTCGCTTTATCTACAATCCTAGTTTATTAACAGCGTCTTCAGAGACAACATTAGTGCAACTACCTCCATTGTTCACCAGACTATATAACTGGTTGTTGCACTTCACATGGGTTTGAAACAAAATTGATGGAGGGCAGGATAGGAGAAGGGAAAAAGTTGCACGGGAAGGGGAAAGGGATCACACATTCTCACAGAGTAAACCCAACAAACTTCTATTCAATTCACTCTATCCATTGTTGGGTTACATGCACGTATTTAAAGAGAAAAATAACAAGACTCCTATTCTAACTACAAAACTGAAATAACTTGCAACTCAAACTCAAACTCTAACTCCTACGTATGCAACTCAAAACAAATAGAAGACTTAAATAACCTACTAAATAAACTAATTCCAACCCTTACAACAACAACAAACTCAGCCCTATCCCAACTTAATGGGTTCGACTACATGGATCCAAACAAAACAAAGTAGGTAAAACTGAGGCCTGAACAAAAAAGGGGAATGAAGAGATGGGAAATGAGATGAGAAATGAAAAATGACGAATGACAAATGACAAATGAAAGATGGAAAATAAAAAGAAAAATGAAAGTAAAGAGGAAAGAGACAAAAACCATTGGACTGGTTCTGTCTAGGTTTGGGTCTCCAAAGCCTATCATGCCGGTCCAACCAGCCAAGTGATAGTGCATCATTGACACCATAGAAACATAAGAAAACATTAATCAAGAGATTACCTCGGGTAAACAATTCTCCTGATTTTCCAAGATGTTCTCAATAACTACTTTGTAGGAATCCTCTTCAATGAAAACCCACCCTGAATCTCCATAAACCTGGAAAGAAATCCATATTACTTACTAAAGTACTAAAAAGGTTCAATCCAATGCATTAAAAGAGAAAAATAGCACACCTTTAAGAGGGACTTCACTGTTTTACGGATTAAAACTGGGGAGAAACCAAATTGACATAGAGAATCCACAGCTGCATCCATTCGTTTCAGACCTACCTGCAACATTTCCCCAGTGCCAGAGAAAATTGTGAAGAGAGGAAGAGGTTACATGAAAAGATAAGTAATTCAAAAAACTAGAGAAAAAAAAGTGGAAATACAGATTGAGCTTGACCTTTCTAGGTCTACCTCGAGGAGCCATGGCCAGTTGTCACTGCCAGCAAAGAACAAGCTTTCAGTGACTCAAAAGTTAGAGAAGCCAATGTGCATGATTCATCATTTACGTAACCACAAATAAAAGCAAGGAAAATATAAAGGAGTTCGTATTATAGGCAGGAATATAAACCTTAGGGGGTGGCTTATGCAGTGTTACAGTACCAATTCAACCTGAACACGAGGTGCATGTTTAGTCAATCAACTGCAATTGCTTCGATAAAAATTAGAGCATTTGGACAGCACATTGAACTATTTTGCAAAAAGTAAGAACCATAGATTTGATTTGGCTCCCTATCCTTTCTATACCTTCTTCCTCTTCAATTGTCATTTACCAACTATGATGGAAATCATGAAATTCTATCTTCCGAAACAGAATGATCCGTGAGATGGTAATGAGGAGATTGTTTAGAACTACAGTCAATCAACAGCAGCAACTGAGGATATCATTCCAAGAAAAAAAAATTAAGTGTTTCTTAGACTACTAAAAAAAGGAAGAATTTGGAATGGGTACGAGAATTGCTACTTTTACAGCAATGTCAATAATGGCTTCTACAGGACTTGTATTTTCACAGTCAGCTGCCGCAATTGCTCATCTGTTGGTCAAAAACGAGTTCATATGTAATACGGTTGCAAGCACACGGAGATATATATGGACTTTCAATTGTGTTGCTAACACATTTCAAAATTTTGAAAACTAATCTTCAGCAAAAAGTACGGCCAACTCTTCTTCGAATCACTGTCAATTCAATGTTCTTCTAGCTCAATTGGAATTCTCATGATCCTTTGGTATGATATTATCATGCATCATTATTCAAGCAACACAGTCTCCTAAAATAACAACTTTTTAAGGTGCTAAGCTGGCAGTTGAAGAAGTTGCACAAATGTGTAGATAAGTAAATGAAAAGAAAGGACCCGGTACAAGGAATAACACAGACTTCAACTCAATTCAATTGATTCCAACACAGTAGACCACAAAAATGAACATGATTCGGTCTCAACCCAGTAAAAGACATGAAACATCCCATAAAACCAAAATATCAAAATTACGATCAGAATCTTATTATTATGGTAAATCCTAGCTAATTTCTTGGATTCAGGAACACCATAAAAGGAAAATCTGGACTTAATGACAATAAGAAGGATAGTAATTGAGTGAGGTAAACGGGTGTTTCCTCCTGCCCCACCTGGTGGATTTGGACTTAATGACATTAATCACCAAATTTGGTTTCAGTACTGATTTGGTGGGCGACAGCAAAGGGACTAAGCGGCTATATAGAGGAACATAGTGAAAGAAAGTGATGCAGGATTGAAGACTTATGTTCGAAGAAGAAGCAGAAGTCAAAGCTGCCCAAGTAGAATCAGTGTTAGTAGTTAGTAGTTAGTAGTTTCATACTTGGTTTTATTTTTGATGTACTAGTCATGTGACCATTAAGTGGTCACATGACCCCTTTTATTTAAAAGTTAGTTATTTGTTTTTTTAAGCAGTCATGTGGCCTTTTTAAGTGGTCATATGACAGAATCGGCTAGGCTAGGATAGGAATCATATGACTACTTAAAAGTCACATGAACTTCTATTTTTCTGTTGGATATGTAATAGACATAAGCTACAGGAATCTTTCCTCCTCCTAGGCTGAGTAGGAGTAAAGGCCTTTGGCCATTATAAATAAAGAGATTCGGTTGGGGGGGGGGGGTTTCTCACCTCTGAATTTTGAAAAATACTTATCAAGCTGCAGCTCTGCAACTTATTCTTCACTGCTGAAGATTGTCTTGTGTATGATCAAGGCTGGTGGGATTTGTGTTTGATCCAATCAACATCTTGCGGTGTGAAGCCCGGGTGGTTCTTTTGAAGCTCTACAGTCAAGTTTTAGTTCAAATTGCTGGTTTTTCTTCAAGGATCTTCATTGAAGAAAGCTGCTGTCCAAGAAATTCTTCAACAACAGTAAGTTTGAATCATCCCAAACCCCATCCAATCTTCTTCTAATTCTCTAAACTTCCCAAACCCTAAATCCCCCTTTGTTTACCGTTTTCCCACAACCCTAAAATCACCACAGACCATTCCAGACATCAAAACAACACCATCTTTGGACCGAATGCTCCATTGCCCCCTTGGAGAACTCAATCCAAGTTACAGCCCTTACTACCCACTCTAACCCTAGAAACCCCACTCATGTCTCTTTCCAAAACCCCAAAACCCTAGACATTCCCTTGCTGCCGATTCTAGTTAACAGGCCTAGACCTCTTAAACCTTAACAAGACCTTCACGAGAAGACTCCCCAACAACAACTTGACCTAACCCTACCATCAAACCATAGACCCCACTTAACCCTAACCCTAATTTTACCAAATCACCTATTTTGACCTAACCGAACTACCGTTCAGATCAGATCCTGGTTATTTGGCTCCTAGTTTGACTATTCAAACCTAGGACTATATTAGAAAGAATGAGTGTTGGAGGACTTGGCTTTCAAGCAGGCAAGGGTAGGATCATACTACCATATGTCTTGAGAGGGCAATTTACAAATAGCAGTTGCAAAGGTGAATGTACAACTCAAGTAGTACATTGCCATTTTCACACTTTTAAGTAGTACATGTTTTTGAGTGGTACATCTGGTGCTATAAAAGTATTTTTCAATTATTAGAAATTTGACATCACTTTCATCAATTTTCATTCAAACAAAAAGTTCATTACTTTGATCAACATAAAGACATGCGTAGATGAGAAAATGACTGGGGAGGGGGGAACCCACCTTGTATTCTTATTTCAAAAAGAGAATTTAAAAAATAAAATTAAAAGTTCTCATATATCAACCAAACTATTAAAAAAACACAACCAAATGTAGATGATAATGTATGAATTTATAGTTAGCACAACTTAATTATTTTTAAAACATATGAGATCTCAACAGAACACAATATATTGGGAAAGCATCAAGATATGGAACTACATATTCCTTTATATTCTCTCATAAGAAATGTTACCTGGACACTTCAAATTAAGAGTCGTACCTGTGTTAGACTTGCGTCCGACACGTCATTTTAAACAATGAGAATGCAAGAAATAGAATCTTCAATGTACCCAAGTCATAGCATCTGGTAACATAACTCATAAGTTACATGTTCATTCATATTTTTCACTATATATATATATGGGAAAGGGTTCTCTGAACCTAACCCAATTCCCATAGATCAGACTGGCATTGGGGTAAGTTGGGCAGCCAAGTTTGGTTTTACAATTCCATACCGCGGCCCAAACCATTCCCAAACCCCAAATAGATTATACCACGCCTAGTTCAAGCCCCATGAAATGCCAGGGAAGCCAAAACTGAATTCAGACATTCTAGCTAAAGAAAAAAAGCATAAACACACGACAGAATCAACGCAAAACCAAAAATAAAATTTTAAACTCTACCACAAATCCCCTCCCCCGAAGAAAAAGAAAATCTGCTCCAAAATCACTATAAGTAAACCCTCACCAGTCCTTATCAACTAATAATGGAGGGAGGGGAAAGAAACCACTCAAAGATTACAGAATCACACCCCAATTGGAAACAAATAAAGACCCATGCAGCACGCACAGACAACAAAGAGCAATAACCATCGCATTACACAGAGAAATCCCTCTCAGAAGTAGAATAAGAAAGGAATGCCGTATCCACAACGTATAGTTGAATCGCAAATTGCCGAGAGCGTTTATAAAGAAAACAGTGAAGCATATACTACTAGGTGAATTTAAAAGAGCATGACAATTTACAGAGGGGTTTTCCTCCATCTAACTTACAGGGTTAGGTCAGATACTCAGAAGGGGGGGGGGGGGAAAGCAGACTGGCGAAGATGGAAGCAGGAAAAGCGTGTGTGAGCGACAGAACAAGATTACGGTAGAGAGAGAGAGAGAGAGACTCACAATGATTAGACGACATCCATAGTTGATGTAAAATACAATACTGGTCGTCGGACAACGACCACGGCCAGAAATCCCCTTGACATAAAAGCTTAAGTAAGAGTTTCGGTCAAGGTGCAGAGAGTAGACAAGAGCCAGGGAGGGAAATGGAATATCCACATCCTCTACTTCCGCCTGCCCCTATTTCCATGTGCGTCCTACAGACAATGGGGCGTGCAAAGACTGCTTTACCCCTGCTCGCGCAAGGTGCCCAGGCAGGGGTAAGGTGGTCTTTACACATTTTGTTGTGTGTAGGACGCACATGAAAGTACAGGCAGGTGGAAGTAGAGGTTCCGAACTCAGGAAATGGAACGCGTGGGAGTGCTGGGGGCTTTAAGCGCAGCTTGTTTTTATTAGTTCATTAGTTGTTCAAACCAAGCGAGCCTAAACCCAGCATGGTTTTGGTGCACGGTATCGATTGGTTCAAAACCAATACGATACTAGGGCTGCAATAGGGTCAGGTTGGGTTTGGCTTTATAGAACCCTAGTCTAATCCTAAGTCCCTTTAGCTAGGCCCAAGCCTGACCCGACCCTGATTGGCCCTGATCATGGGCTGGAATTAGCTGGGGAGAAAATTATCAATTTTACGTCAAATAACAATATAATAAAATATATTATATCACTTATTATCTTCATAATATATTATATAACAAAATGTGGATGACGGTTAAATTTATAATTTGTACTATATATATATATATATATATGAGTAAATTATGAAACACTCCCTTAAACCGAATCGAATCTCAGATCACCCCCTCCTATCTGAAAATACTCAGAACGCCCTCTACTTCAGAACCTAATGTTACAGATTAGTTCCTACCATTAATTTTACGCTGTTAACTTATGAAGTTTGTTGGTTAATTGTTTTTATTATTCTTAACTATCCTTGACCATTGTGTAGTTACTGTTTTGCCCTTAAAATCTAAAACCCCCAAATTCGTATAGGATTATCTTCCTTCTTGAGATAACTCTCATCCTAACTCACCTGCAACTCCAATCTGAGAAGAAAGACAAGAAATTTCCAAGAATTCTTGCCGAGATACAAATGAATGGCATAGAAGATTGCACTGGTGCCACCGGTGATGGCAACGCTTTGCTGTCCGCCCAAGCTACCACCGCTATCCTGAGAGTTTGCAGTTTGCGGGAGTGGGGCTTTCGATCGAGATGACTTCACCACCGAAGCCATTATGGGCCAAACCGATAAGCTCTGAAATACTCAATCAAAAAACCTCTCAAATTACTCACTACCCATATGACTGGAGCCTGTTCCTTCTTTTACAGAAATCATGAAATGTGGGCATCGAAGCTCGAATTGTTAAAGAGACCCAACCCATAAGTGAACCCTCTTCTTTCTTTAATAGAAATCATGAAATTTCTTCATCGGAGCGGGAATTCTCAAAGAGCCCACTACTGAGATCACAGAACCCTCTTCTTTCTTCAATAGAAAATATTAAATTTCACTATCGAAGCTCGAACTCTCAAATATCCCACTACTCAGACCCGTGAATCATCTTCCTTCTTCAACAGAAATCATGAAATGTGGGCATCAAAGCTTGAATTCTCAATGAGCCAACTACCCAGATCACTGAGCCCTTTTCCTTTATCCATCGAATCTAGAATCCATCACCACCATAGGAGTTTCCTTCGTTGACGATGCCAGCCATCAGCCACCATTATCATCTCTGTTAGTTATTATCTCGTTCGCCTTCTATGCTCCTTCTTGGGAGTTGTGATCCGATTGGGAATGAGGAGTAACTGATCCATTGGAAGGCCGTTTATGGATTTGCAGAAAGAGCGGGGTTTCAATGACTTGAAAGGTTTGAATATATCTTCCAGACTCAACTGTTTGGGATGGGTTCGCGCATGGTTTAACCGTTTGGAACACGGGGAAACGACAGATATCCTCATCGCATGCACCATGGAAGTACGCGCTCTAGCAGAGAAAGGCTTAGAATGTCATAGCAGAGAGGAATAAGAGAAGAAGAAGATGGAAGATAGAGGATAGGACTTACCGTAGCAGAGCAACCCAGTCTGCCCTAGCAGAGAAGAAGAGGCGAACAGGTCCGTCGAGGTTAAAGCTAAAAGGGTATATGTGACATTTCACCTTTTTGTTTGACTTAAGATAACACCGTCACTGTAGAGGGGGACGGATGAGTATTTTCAGATAGGAATGGTGATCTGAGATTCGATCCGGTTTCAGGGGTGTTACGTAATTTACCCTATATATATTATATCAATATATATTTTATAGTACAACTTAAAACAGGGTCGGGCCAAGCCGGGCTAGGTTTAGCCCAAGGCCTCAACCCTAGCCCGACCCGACCCTGACTCAAGGCCAGAAATTTTCAGCCTTGACCCGCCCTCAGGGCCAAATATCTCATCCCAGACCCTGTTCGGGCTCAGGGCGGGCCAAAGCGGGTTCGGGCCGACAGGGGCAAACTTGCACCCCTATACCATACCAATACAGTACCAGCACGGATCAATTGTATCAGACAAGTTTACCCTTGATTTTCTTTAAAAAATGGATTTATTTTACTATTTTATCTCTTGTCTATACTCTGATGATACGGGTAAAATATGGCTTCCAATGAGCGATCTCCATGTGGCACAAGCATGGCAGTTAAGTATTCCGCGAAACATAGCGTGAATCCATTATGTTCCATGTTATATAAGAATATCTTCCACATATAAACAGCAGGATTCACGATCTAACGGAACCTCCCTTGGAGGACTCTTCGATCTGAGCTCTTACTATAGCAGTCCCCTACTAGGATTCATCTTCCTTATTGGGAAAACCTACCATCAAAAGGCAAAAGGTTCCGCTTCTCGACAATCTACCTATAAATACGATCGAACACTCATTATCCTAGTTTTACCGTTACTATGTATTCCTTATCGTTTCTTTAAGGACTGACTTAGGCATTAGAGAGTCCTCTCTGGTGTTCTCTTATGCTCTTGTGTCTTGTGATTTAGAAGGAAGCCGGATCCATGTCATCCCCGTCAATTTTTTGCTGCAACAGCTGGCACCGTCTGTGGAAACCGACTACAGAGTAAACTTGCACCCCTATACCATACCAATACAGTATCAGCACGGATCAGTTGTATCTGACAAGTTTACCCTTGATTTTCTTTAAAAAATGGATTTATTTTACTATTTTATCTCTTGTTATACTCTAATGATACGGGTAAAATCTGGCTTCCAATGAGAGATCTCCATGTGGCACAAGCATGGCAGTTAAGTATTCCGTGAAACATAGCGTGAATCCATTATGTTCCATGTTATATAAGAATATCTTCCACATATAAACAGCAGGATTCACGATATAACAGAACCTCCCTTGGAGGACTCTTCGATCTGATCTCGATCTTACTATAGCAGTCCCCTACTAGGATTCATCTTCCTTATAGGGAAAACCTACCATCAAAAGGCAAAAGGCACCGCCTCTTGACAATCTACCTATAAATACAAGGAGGAACCCCCAAAATAAAGGATCGAACACTCATTATCCTAGTTTTACCGTTACTATGTATTCCTTATCGTTGCTTCAAGGACTGACTTAGGCATTAGAGAGTCCTCTCTGGTGTTCTCTTATGGTCTTGTGTCTTGTGATTTAGAAGGAAGCCGGATCCATGTCATCCCTGTCAATTTTTTGCTGCAACAGCTGGCACCATCTGTGGAAAGCGACTACAGAGTAAATAGTTTTCCTCTTATTCAATGGTTCAGATCAAAGCCGCCACTTCCTCTCAACCTGATCTCTTTGAGTTGTAGGGCTTGTCTAGGCCCCTCTTGTCCCTTAGGAAATAACTACGGCGGACCCTACTGACGTAGTGGATCCCACAAGCAGCAGACCGTAAGATGCACCACCATTGAACCCATCTCTTTTTGCAGGTGCTCCAAAACTCCAAGCCCCTGCAACTGTTGCACAACTCAATGATATCCAGATGCAGATACATGGTTTAACAAACTCACTTTGGAACACAATTCGCACCTTCGCCCAGATCCCTGAACAAGTTAATCGTCTCCAGAATGAATTGTCGACAGCTGGAAATAATCCCAGTGCCCCAAAGCACGACATGTGGTCTAGT
>NW_025317498.1:0-76033 GCF_018873765.1 Telopea speciosissima
ATATTGTGTAATCCCCCAAGTTCTCTATTTCCTCTCTTCTTCTCCCTCTCGATCTCTCTTCTTCTTCTTTTCTTTATTTTATCATTAACAGAATAAAATATGTTACCATATGAATCCTTACTAAGATCAAGTTCTGAAAACAAGGGGGAAAATGTCAGACCATGTCCCTCGAAGCCAAACAATTGCAAGGATCCATCAGCATGACTAGTAAAAGTTATTAAAGAACCAATCTGGAAACAACAAAAATACCAAAATAGTGAGAATAGCAAGAGATACTACAGATGATGAGAACAATCAAGAGACCACGAATGTCAAGAACACCAGAATAGCCAAATTCCATGGCCATATACAATCAAGAGTTAGGGAGGAGAGGCTTCACTTATCTCCATCAAGTATGAACTGCATTTCATCTGTACAAGGTGGGTGACCCAACCAGAAAGAAACCAAAATTCAAATCGGCTGAACCTCGAACCAATTCACATGACCTTCTAGGACCGAGGCTTTATAACTACTATTGAGGAGAAGAGGCCCATTTTAAGCACCCTAAGTACAGCATATAACACAGAAAAAAAACTAAACCATTGCCATTAGTAGGATTTTATAGTCATCATCCAATAAATTTCAATGCCATCGCACCAAGCGAAGACCCTCTAAAACAGATGAAGGTAATTAAACAATAAAAATTAGAAGAGAAGAAGAAGAGAAAATTTTTAGGAGTCACACCTCAAAGCCATAGTTATGCTTGTTATGTTATAAAATATGATGAGATAGAGCCTATAAACATCAGACCAATAGTTGCCTAGAAAGTATCATGAGAAGCTGCAAACCCCAGCCATGTGGTTGATTCTGCTAGACCCCCTGCACAGGGTCCACTTCAAAATGACCCTATTAGATAAGGGACTGGTCCTCATTGTCTTGTCCTCACTCCTCACCTGGTTCTTCTGTAAAATTCAAGCAAGGGCTCTCTGACAATGTGTTTTCTTATTCCCATAATTTTTATTCTACTTGTGAGTTGTGACTTACAACGTAGTCCATTAAGCAATAACTATCTTGTACAGTATGCTTATGTAAAATATTAGGCTTTTTTTTTTTTTGTAAAAAGGTCCTTTATCATTTATTATAATTCTAAACGTTCCAACTGGTAGTCATATGAAGCCCATTTAGGCTGACTTGATCACCTTCACTAGTGCAGTGCATTTTATCACTCTTTGAATGCATAGTATCCTTCATTATTATTTATCCAGTTTCAAGGTCATCATTCTACATATCAGTAGATGTCTACATCATTCAGGATTTAGTATTACCATAACATCTATATTAAAAGAGGGAAGAAGTGAAAACTAACTTCCTGAACATAATAAAAAGAAATTACTGCTTATAACTGAAGTACAAACTCTAAGCTAAATAACCTTACAACTATTATATTTCTATATAATACCTAACAATTGCTATTAAAATTCACTTGTACAATGCAAGTGCACTTTAACTGGTTCACTGTAGGACTATGGTTTTCCCAAACAATGTCTCCATAAAAAGTGAATTCAAACACCAGATTGACCTATAACTGCTATTAGTTAGGGTAAAATAGGATTGTAACTGCTCAGTTTCAGCAAACCACTTGACTTGTCAATAACTATGAAAAAGAATATAGAAAGCTTCTAGACTATCTAACCTGCAACAAGCCAAACTTGTGACCACTCTCTACTTTTAGAATTTATGCCTAAACCAGCCAAACTTTGACTCAAATTACAATTTTAGCAACTCCAGTGAGTGCTTCATAAACAAAAAAGAAGCTTGAAAATAGAACTAGAGTTTTAACTCCTAAGTACATAAAAAGTACCCAAAATTGATACTCTGCAAAGTAGATGGACAGCTTATCAGTAAATTGGCCATAACTAACCCAAAATCATTCAAAGTCACATGATCTTGGACTAGTCTAACAAGTAAACTTTTAAACCTAAGCAATTCACACTAAAAGGTTAAGTTTGGCCGTCTAAAATAACATCCAAGAAAGTGATGGAAGTAACATATATAAATATAATGACTTCAAAAAAATTACAGAGGCATATTCACACAGGGACAACATCCATTGAATCGAAAATGGAATTCAAAAAGAAGAAACACCATTATTTGAACCTTAAGATGCTCCCGCATCATTGTGCATATACAGTATTGATATATTACACCACCCGATCTCATTTCAACCATCTAGTTTTGACCTGCAACACTATTGGTTTTACCCAGCCAGTCCCCTTCCAGTTCAAGCCCCCTCTCACATTCACTAACTATCACTTAAAAGGATAGTATGGAGTAGGGCTGCAAGTTTGGCCCTGTCGGCCCGAACCTGCCCGAGCCTGCCCTGAGCCCGAACAGGGCCTGGGCTAAGATTTCTGGCCTGGAGGGCGGGTTAGGGCCAGAAATTCCTGGCCCTGAGTCAAGGTCGGGTCGGGTCAAGGTTGAGACCTCGGGCTCAGCCCGACCCTGATTTTGACCCTGATTTTTTACCCTGATTTTGGCACTAAAGAAATTTCTTTATTTATTAAAAAATAGAAGCTATTACTTACATAAACAAGTGCTTGGCGCACTTGGTAGTTTGCGTTGTGAAAAATCCAATTGCTACCACAAGGTCTTGGGTTCAAGCCTCCTCTCTCACATCTTCTCTAGACTTGTTATTTTAATTTAATTATTGCAGGGCCAGGGCCATTAGGCCAAGCCCGACCCAATCAGGGCCAATTAGGGCGGGCTTGGGCTGGGCTTGGCCCGTTAGGGTCAAGGTATTTAGGCCCTGAGTCAGGGTCAGGGCGGGCCTGGGCCCAGCTAAGGGGACTCAAGGTTGGGCTAAGGTTTTAAAAAGCCCGGCCCAATCCAACCCTGTTGTAGCCCTAGTATGGAGTATGGACCCACCTTTCAATCCAACTTTCTATAATAATGCCATCATTCTTTAGCAAGTGTTCCTTAGCTCATATGCAGGATGAATTTTAGTTAGTCTCAATTGGTAGCAAGATGGTATCTTGGGCTGTAATTCTTGTTGGAAGTATACTAGAAATCTAGTACTAGAATATCTTAATAGGATGTGGAATCTGTTAGAATAATGTACTCCAGAATACCGTGGGGGTATTCTGGTCTTTTTGGGGTATTATTTATGTTATTTAGTGTATTAAGCTTATATCGGCTATGTGGGTTTAGTCCCACATCGCCTAGCTTAATCTTATTTGTAACTTCCCTCTATTATAAATAGAGGGGCCTTTCTATCATTAATACAAGTCATTCTAAGCCTTTCTTTTATTTTATTTCTTCTCTCTAGCCCACGATTCTGCCAACATGGTATCAAAGCTGGTCTGATCTAGGTTAGAGAGAAGGAAAAACCCTATTTTACCCCTTCTTCTCCTCCAATCGATCTCTCCTTCTTCTCCTTTTCCGGGCTTTTCTTTTTTTTGTTTTTCTTTTTCTTAAACCTTGTTTAGGGGCAGCACTAATGAGGTAACTACAGAATATCGATGATTTAGTTGCTGCCCCCCTTTCTCTTCTATCGATTTTTATTAAAAAACCCTGCTGGAGTCCTTCTCTGCGATATTGGAGCTGTCCATAATTTTTTGGAGAACTGATCTTCCACCATTGGAGCTCCCTATGCACCCTTCTCCAGCCCCTTTCTACCCTATTCTATTACTCTAACTTCCTTTTTTCTTTCTCTCCATCTTTTATTGAGTATTTCAGCCCCAACCCTGATTTTTATCGATTTTAGGGTTTCCCTTTTCTGATGTAGCTGAATTTTTGGGGGTGATTCCCTACTACTACAAGCCCTACTCGGCCTAAGTTTGGACCCATTCTGATGGCTGGATTTGTTTCTACAGCAAAATCTCCTTAACCTTCTAATTTGGTTACCTACCCAAAACCCTGACTCCAATCGAATTGAAGGTTACAGGACTTAGCTTTTGCTGATTTTTGGAGGGCTGATTACTCCCACTTCAAGGACCAATCAACCTCAAGATTGCACCTATCCAACCTTTTTTTGAAGACCCCTACCCCAATCGATCTCAGCTTTTCAGGTTTTTTCAAAACCCTGATAAAAATCGATTAGGGGTAGGGATGTTTGCTGTTGTTCTAGTGCTTTGGAGGTGGTTCTACCATTAAATGAGCACTCTCCTACATCAATACATGGCTTGAAGGAGGTCTATTTTTCCTGCAATGGTTGCTACCCTTTGTTTCTGCGATTTTTTGGAAGCTCTCCCCTTTGAAGATCAAGTCTCAATCTTACTGGAGATTGATTGTTCACCTTGGAGGTTCCAGTCTAGCAGCCTTAATGAGCATCTATTGCAAGTCTACATCAACAATTACAGCCCCATTTTCCTATGTCGATCCCAATTTCAGGGTTTCCCAAAACCCTGACTAAAATCGATTTTAGGGTTAGGGTTGTCCTGTCAAGCTAATTTTTTGAGGAGAGTCTTATACATATCAGAGGAGTATTCAACATGAATTTCAGCATCATTCATCAGCTCTTTTCTGGAAAAAATTCAGGTTCACACTTATGGCTCGATTTCTTCAATTATCAACCTATTTTTTTATTAGTTCCTATGTGGCTGGCTGCTTCAACTACCTATGGATATGCCTGGTTCTTTATCTTCTATTTGATGGTTATTTTGAGCTTCACTACTTACATGGCTGGTGTTATTGATTGGCCTCTGTACGCATGACTGGTTGATGTGTTATTGCTACTTTTATGTGGAATATTGCTACCCTATGATTGTGTCTGTGTTTCCTATTATTGGAGATTGAATTACTTTCGTTATGGAAGACTCGAATCTGCTACCCTGGAGATCAGCTAATTTGGGAGTACTACAATGTGTTCCACGATTATTGGTTGCACCTATGAACCTATTCAGTTATGTGAAGCCTTTCGGGTTCTTATCCAGCTTACTTTGGAGCTTGGTCCTAGCATTGTTCACTATTTAAAGATCTGATCCACCTTTTTGTTGAAGCTTTTTCACTGCATTACTGTTCGGATATCTTCGTCAGTCCTATTTCGCATGTAGGAGTTTATACATTGGAGTTTTGCACACTTGTTCTACCTTGTTTGAAGATTGCTCAAGCCTTGAAGCATGGTGTTTTTTCTTCCTTCACATCAGATCTGTATACTTCTCAGATTTGAATATTAGAGTTAGGAGTTTCTCCCCTGCAGGGGTTTCCATCAAAAGTGTTTGTTTGATCGATGGAAGATGGTTGGAACTATATATGTTGCATAATTTACTCCTACTTCATTATCCCACTGCTGTTTTTTTCCTTCACCACCTCCCAAAACATACCTTTGGCATTCCCCATAACCACCTTGGAAGTTACTGGTATTCTCTACCTTACCATTACTTCTTTTTCCATTACCCTTGGCAGCCATTGCAGAATTCTGGAATGTTAGGTTTTGCCCTATCATCCATGTGCACTATACGTGGGGGGCGGAATATATACAGTATACCTGCAGCCATTGTAGAGAGCAGAACATGCAGGGATACTTGGTGCAAAACATAGAAGGTCAGAAATTTCATCATTGCCAATGGGTATCTACTTAGTTATTGGATTAAAATTTGTCATATGGGGGAGGTTGGCCTTAAAGTTTGAAGATATTCCATATGAGGTTCTACAGTTTGGTTGTTTGTTTGTTTCCGCTGCTTGATCTTTACTGTTGCTTGACTCATTTGCCGGCTACCCTAATTACTTATCTTCAGGATTATAATTCAGAGATTCATCACTGGACAGCAATAGAAGATTGGTGAAAGCTGCCTTTTTGGAAAACATTCCAATCCTGTTTTGCTGATCAAGTCTGTCCAAGTTTGAAGGTCTTTTTTTCAAGTTCTTGAAGATCTATTTGGGAGCTGCATTCATTTTGGAGCTGGATTCTGTTACAATTTATTTTTTCCATTTTATTCAAGTTGGGCATTAGTACCTTGTATGCACCAACTTGAGGGGGAATGTTAGCATTGTTATGGAGAGAGTTTTTCTTTAAGAGTTTTTTTCTTTAGTTCAAGCTGGATCTTCTTCCTTTAGTATTTGTATAATCCAGCTTGAGGGGGAGTGTTAGAAAAATGTACTCCAGAATACCGTGGGGATATTCTGATTTTTTTGGGGTATTATTTATGTTATTTAGTGTATTAAGCTTATATCAGCTATGTGGGTTTAGTCCCACATCGCCTAGCTTAATCTTATTTGTAACTTCCCTCCATTATAAATAGAGGGGCCTTTCTCTCATTAATACAAGTCATTCTAAGCCATTCTTTTATTTTATTTCTTCTCTCTAGCCCACGATTCTACCAACAGAATCCTTTCAATCAAAAGTTATCTTCAGCTTCCTAACTTCTATCATCACTGTTTTTTGTTTTTCTGGGGGTGCAGTGTTAGTACTTGTCATTGTATCTAAAAGCTCAGATGTTGCAGCATATTGTGCAAACACACTTTAACAAGGAGAAAATGGATATTGGCCTTGGAGATCTAAGGTTGAGCTTAAATGTTTACAGAGGATGAAAATTCAAAAATTGATCAGTTAAAAGGATACTGGCAGGATGCAAAGCAACTTTATACTTCATAGTTGCTAAGGATTTGCATGCAGACAACAAAAACATAATTATGTATGGGGAAGATTATCAAAGATGTATAACAGTATAAGCAACAGAAAGTACCTTTCTTCTCTGTAGAAGCTGTCAAATCACTGATATTTTCTATGCTTTTAGTAGAATTTTTTGTTGCAGAAACCATTGGCCACACAGAAAGATCCTGTATTTGTTCATTCGTAGTTTCTCTTGTTGCAACTGCATCTGCAAAGTCTTCCCCACGATGCTCTTTTGAGCTTATTACTTGGGCTGGATTTCTACTAGATATCTCTACTTTGGTTATGTTACCATTAAATGTGTTATCGCAGAAGATAGAGACAATCATGCTTGAAAATGTCAGGATGCCGTTCCTAAATCAATTGATATGACTCAATGTGAATCAAACCAACAGCTCAATTCAATATTTCCCGAGATCATTTAAACAGTTTAAAGATGCAAAAAGAATTGTCTACAAAACTCAGTACAACCTTAGATGCGAAGTGCTGAACTCTACTCTTGAAAACAACTGAATGATGCAACCTAACACAAAACAACATAATAGTTCAAAGAAGTCAAGTCCTGCTGCATCAGAAGCTATGAAATTACCTACTCTGAAAAGGGAGTCTGTTTAGGAAATGGAAACACATTAAAAGGGTATCAAAGTTTTTTAGCTCTTGATTTGCTAGTGAAAGTTAATAAGAATGCTTCAGCAATATTTCACCTTTAAGTACTTTTAGGATGAGCCAATTCATTATAAATCAATTCTATGTCAATTCAACATTCATTACCCAATATATGGTTCAACTACATGAATCTTGTTGCACCATCGAATACTAATTTGAGCTTTGTCTTCTGGAAAGCATTATCCTTGTTCTAGCATCCCCAACAAGAGTAACTTAAATCAGAAATATTAGTCCTGAAGGATTAAATGCCATAATTGTGAGGCCTCATGTTCAATAGTATTGCACCGGAAGAAAAAAAAAATTGTTCAATAGTAATTTTAAGGGGTAAAGAAAAGAACAGATTTTTTGTTCCTCCAAAGTTTTTCAAGAGAGCGATGTTTCAAGGAATATTCTTTTTTTTTTTTTTTTTTGTGGGGGGAGGGGGGGTGTGTATGGAGGCTACCATAGGCATATAAGGAAGAGAGATTTGGTACTCAAATATGAAAAATTCTTTTGGCTCAGTTGACACATGGGAGCTTAGAAGTTCAACTTTACCACTAACTTCTTGAAGAATGCTAGTCCAACAAAATGGACAAGATACCGTCATACTGGTAATAAAAAGAAATAATACTAAAATTCAGCTGGGACAAAGCAGAATCTACACCCTTTCTTTGGAAACATTATTTTCTCCACCCCTACCCTTTCAATCATAGGGGAACACAAACCTTTTAAATACCTAAGGCTCTTAGGTTCTCAGATGCATGAACCACATTACTTGATTGCACATCAGCATTAGCATATTCTATCACATTTCATAAACTTCTCTCAGGCCACAGCCCAAACAATAAGTTTGTAGGTAATCAAAGTATCCTGTAAACTCCACTTCCTAATTTGTATATCACCTCCTCTTCATTTAATATATTCTTATCACTTAGCCCAAGGGAACATTGAACTGGAAGAATAAAAGAAAATGGAAGTACCAACATAGAATGCCTGAATCAAAATTTCATGTGAAAAATGCAGATAAGTAAAAGCAATATATGAGAACCAATGAATTATTTTCTGATATTGTTCCTGATATGTGGATCCACTACATCATCATTGTCAATAGCTAATGCATAAAAATCAGAATCATCAAAATCATCCTGGAAAGACAAACTGCTGTAGGTCCTGCAAAATGAAATTCGAGGTGAAGTGTTGGATGATAACTCTGCTCCAGACAGATTCAAAGCCTCGCCTTTTCCAAAAGAGTACATCTTCATAAGATTGAAGGCATGTTTCAATAAAGAAAAAAAAAGAAGCTAAGAAAGCTAGAAAATAGTCTGTTGAGAATTTTTTGAGCTCACTTCGTCAATAGTAGCATTAAGAAGAGTGATCAACACAATACCTTCTAAATGGTAATGCTGCCTTGAACCTATTCGAATTTCAATGGAGTTCTAGCGGTACCAACTTGAGAAGAACAAATCTTGTGCTTTAGGGGAAAAAGATAGAGGCAAGATGTGGCTGTTGGATACTACTTGGCTCCTACCAAGCTTAGCTGTAGGTATGCTGGCCGGAGCACTTTCAGAGTGCAAATTGCTCCGAGAAGAAGGCATAATTCTCACCAGGGAAACACTCTCATCACTGCAAACCCAGATAAGATTGAAGCTTTTAAAGATAAGACAATTAAAACCCTGGAGAATTACGAATTACACAGAACAAATTTGAACTTAGAAACAGCAATAAATTATTTCAAGCTGAAGGGAGAATCAAAACAAGCGATTCTCATCAAATTCAACAAAAAAAAATTCAGTAACTAACTCCAAAATGAGAGTGAAGGAAAATATGAAAACCAGAGCATTCACTCACTGTTCTACTTTTCCTGCTGCTATTTTGCGATCTTCAATGAGGGTGAAGGAAAAGGAACGGATTTCTTTTCTGAACGTCCAAAATCCAAAACAACATGAAGAATGCTGCCACAGAGTTCTTCGTAGTACTCGCCGGCCACTTCAAGGGACAGCTCCGTCGGAAACAACAGAAAGTGGTTGGGTTGGATCATGGTCGGGGAGTGAGACGAGAGAGATGTTGGGTTGATGTTTTAGAGAAGATGGTTGCCCAATTACATATTAATCCTTTGATAAAAAATCTAATTACAATTTTTTGTTTTTTTGGATTTTATAACGGTGAATGTGATTTCACTCAACTACCATCGTAATTTCATTTCCAAGTCTCCTAAAGTGTAGTTTTAAGAGGGTACTTCATGTCTTGTTATGTTCAGATAAATAACAGACCCTTGTTATGTTAATAATTCTCCATAAATAAATTATTATTATTTTTAAGTTCACTGACTTACCATTTTGATTCTTTGCAAAAAGCACACAACCTTAGTTTGGTCTCTCTGTTTGAAGCTGAGATAACTTGGAAAGAACTGATGTTTTGGTACACCTATTATTGTCAAATGGCCACTTGAGGCCAAGGCTCTAATACCCGAATTTTTATCACCTCCAATTCGCTTGCCACTCCAATTCCCTCCAATCCCTCACATAGGAGCAGAAATGACCACCCTACCCCACCTTGGGCAGTGTGTTCGGGCAGTGGGTAAGGTGGTCATTTCTGCTCCTATGTGAGGGATTGGAGGGAATTGGAGCGGGCAGGAATTGGAGGTGATAACGATTGTCTAATACCCCTTCCCCTCTCCCCCTTTGCATGCTTCTTTCTAACTTTTAAGTGTTTTTATCGAGTCAAAGAATGACCCCACCTCTGCTATGGATTTGGATTCTCTACTTCCAAGCTGCCCCTACTTCTGTGTGCCCCACATACAGCAAGGCAGAAAAGACTGCCTTAATCCAGCTCGAGCAAGGTGTTTGGGCGCACACGGTAGTACAGGCAGCTCGGCAATAGAGGAGCCCAACGCCCTCTATTGCCGAGTTGCCCTAACTTACCTATTGCTCAGACACAGTAGGGTGTGAAATGACCGCCTTACCCCCATTCGGGCAAGGCACTTGGGCAGGCGGCCATTGCATGCTTTACTGTATCTGTGCGGATCCGACTCCTCTACTTCCACCTATCTGGTACTGTCGTGCGCCCCCACACACAAGCGTGGTGGAAAGTATCGCCTTACCTCCGCTCGGGCAGGGGTAAGGTGGTACATTCTGCCTTGCTTGTGTGGGGGGGCGCACGGCAGTATCGGGCAGGTGGAAATAGAGGAGTCAAATTGGTGTTTGCACAATAGGACACAGTATGGGCAACTCGGCAGTAGAAGGACCCGGCCCCATAAGGAATACCATCTCTCCCATCACATTTGTTTAATCAACCCTCTTTATTTTTAAACTAACACCATTGAAAGTAGTGGAGGCAATGGAGGAGATGAAACAACAGACCATGAACAAGTTAACCATAGACGATATGTTAAGTTAGTGAAAAATCATCCTCATCTCCTTGGTAATAGAGGGAATAAGCAGTCACCATTTAGATCATGGTGGACGACTCATAAATTTACGTTGGCTTTAATGAAAGGGTGTCAAAATGGAATTGAAACTGAAATCGATTGTTTACGATTGAATCGAACCGTATTATAGATAACTCTACTATAGATACTGATTCGGTTTTGATTTAATAGGTCTCCCCGGTTTGATTTTGATTTGCATTGTAAAATAGATGGTTTTAAAGCGAGTAGAGATTGGAAAACACAATTAGAAAATGGTACCTTTCACTTGAATATTAACCCACGCATCAGTTGGGTTAATAAAATAATGATTATTAATATAAAATAAGTAAAATATCTTAGGATCAAGGGAGAGGGATGGGTATGCTAGCAGAATACTGAATGCTACCACCTTATGTCTCTCTCTTCCGGTTCCCCCCTCCCTCTCCCTTACCCCTCAAAGGGAGGAAGAGAGGCATGGTGCTAACATATGGTATACCACTAGCATACCAAGCCTTTTCCCTATGATTAATTATAGAATATATAGAACAAAACTAGCTCAACCTTTGAGTTCCACCTCCACTCCTGCTGTCCAGAGATTTTCCATTACATTTCCCTGTTGATGGTGTCTATGTTTTCGAAGTTCACTAATAGTACAAGGGAAAATGATATACACGCGAGTTTTGTGTAATCAATCTTCCCATGTTGGTGTTTGTTGATCGTCTAATGGGATGATCATTATCCTCTCCTGTTCCCTACCTGGTACAGTTGTCCGGTTCCTCTCATAGGGGGTGAAAATGATGACCTAACCCCTACCTAAACACACTGCCCCGAGTGTGGGTAAGTTGTCATTTCCACCCCCCTATCAGAGGAACCAAACAGCCAGATGGGGCAGGGAACCTGACAGGAAAAAAATTCAAAGGCATTTCAATTGTTCAATCCTTCGCTGCGGCATCACTCGCGATTACGACTTATGATTGAAAGACAATTTAACAATTATGGACTTATGACCAAACAAGGGCATACATAGTCCCTAGTGTATTCAAACCTCTATCTTTTCTTTCTTTTTTCCTTTTATTTCCGCAAGTTTCTTATCCATTTTTATTTGATCACGGCAGGAAAGCAAGTCAAAATTCAAAAACTTACATTGGGTTTAGGGACAGTCAGGCTCGAACTAATGACTTCCACCATGTCAAGGTGACACTACCACTGAGTTATACCCCTTTCCGGCCCCCCATCGAAAAATAGAACTGACTAATCCTAAGGCAAAGGGTGGAGAAACTCAACGCCACTATTCTTGAACAACTTGGAGCTGAGCATTCATTTCTCACTATTACGGATACAAAAATAATGGAAAAAATGGGATTCAAGTGTCAATTGTTCCTATCGGAAATCGGATTGACTATCGCTTGCACACAATTAATGATTTTTAGTTTGGGGAAATTCAGTCCAGTTTCGTAAGTTCGGGCTAGAATTTGACTGTTAGAAACTCCTTGGGTTTTGTGAAACCTTAAATCAATTTCATATAATGACTACAACAAGATAGAATTAAGAAAAAGGGTAAAATGGTGTGTACCTTGCACCCAGGTATGTTGGAGAAGATCTAGTAGAATTTCCCGCAAAGAACCCAAATAAAAACCTTGGTTTGGGTCTTCTCCTTGTTTCACGTGTACCTCTCAAATTCTTGGTGGGAAGAACAGAGAATGAGATCAAATGACTACAGGGACCTCAACCTTGTATTTATAATACAAAACCTTAATCTTTGTCCACCATCACAATGAAAAGGACTAGTATACCCCCATTAACCTTAAAATGGTACCAAACTGGGTTTTATGTCCATGGACATACACCAATAGTTAGGATATAATTAACTAAGCCCACATGAAATCTAACATTGACAGCCCTATGTTTAAATATATAAGCACCAAAATTTCATTTTCTAGGAGTAAATCAAACTACCAACCAAAATGAATTTGCTACTTAATTATTAAGATGACCTTCGAGACTTGGAATCCAACTGACCACTCTTAATAATCCACAATGGCTCAAGGTGCCAATTGACGAAGCTGGTAAGGGCAGTGGTTAATTTTTGCCATGTTTTGAGCTAAAATCTCACCTTCAATACGGGTGGTGCAAGGTTTAGGGGCTAGGGAAAGAGGAGTAACATTTCAATAATGGTTCCAATATTGTATGAAAAAACTGGATTTCTTTTATAGATTTTTTTTCCCGCCGGGTAAAAATACACAAATTTTGCAGTTCTCTCGCATATGTTATTACCTCTGGCAAACAACCACTAGCTCGGTTGGTTGGTGGTTTGCTAGTTGAGTGCATGCCCCCCCTGCGATGTCAAGGGATCACCTCTCCTAGATTGATACTGTTCCAAAAACACAACCTGAACCCCCTCTAGCGGTAGTCGTAGATTGTTGGCTTGTCTTAGCTTTCTCCCTTTAACTTGTTAGCCTATGGACCCTTCAGTAAGATAGAACCCTCCACACCCAACCGCGCCCCCCCAAAAATAAAAAAATTATCTCTGCGTTCACATGGCCAAGGGGCTCTTGGATGTAAAAGGGATTAATGAAAGAAAAATACCATCAAACCTCACGACATCTACTGTAACAAACCAAGTGATTTCTATACATTTCCTTCTTTTTTTTTTTCCTTCCTTTCTTGAAATAGAGTGGAATAACACAATTTTCATTTCTCAGCCAGAAACTCTCTTGGTTAGCCTGATACAGTCAGTCCAAACCAAGGAGGAAAAAATGATTGGTAATTACAGGAAGCATGTAAAGATGCAACACAGAAACTCCTTCCAAAGCAAACCGTGAACCTGGAAAGACTATGTACAATGGGAACTATAAACTGTGTCTTGATTAGCATGAGGAGCCTGCCTTGAGAACCTCCATCCACACCTTAGTGCAACCAAATACACTAGTAAAAATCAAGTGGCCATACTAAAAATATTCCATCTAGTTCATATTGAGCTGTCCAAACTTTTGCTTATCTTCGTGCAACTGCTTAATGGCACCATCAAGCTCTGGAAATGTCGATAACAGCAGCAGTTCAAGAAGGTCAAATGCCAACTGCTTCAGACAAACTGTTGACTGCAAACAAGAAAACAAAAAAAGGGAAAATAAGACAACAGTAAGAAAATTCAAACGAGAAATGAACAAGAGAACATAGAGTTGTGCCAGTTGCATGAGAAATAAATACCGGCAACCAAAAGCAGAATTCAGAGATAATCATTAACATACCAACTAAAATATGGTAAATCTTGCCATATTTGGGCTGAGGTACATACTCTGAACTGAGGCATCGGCAGAAAGAATCAACTCAACAAAGCTATATCCCAACCACGCAGGAACAAAGCACAAATTTCCCCAAAAAGAATTCAAAAAACAAATAGTGGACATATAAATGGCGTCTAAACCATCCATAGCCTAACAATGATCATGATCGAGCGCCATGGATTTTGAGGTAGGATAAAATGTAACCATTCGCCCCATCCTCACCTATTTCTTCCCCGGAAATAGTCAAGAACAGGACAGTCAGGATCCTTTCTATTTATGGAACATGACCCCTGCCAGCTACTCCCAGGTAGTACAACAACTACCAGCGGCAATTGCTCCATCTTCTTTTGGTCAGTCTGTGACAAACACAACTGATTTCTTTCATCATGATGGCATACCTACCAAGTGGTACCATCAGATAAACACCTTGGGGAAGACGCAGGTTGCCGGACAGAAAAAACCGTTCCGCACCGCCCCCACGCCCAAAAAAAAAAAAAAAAAAAAGAAGAAAAGGAAACAAATATATCTAAAGCAGATGATTTGGTTGGTCCATAAAATGCTAGTTCCCATGAATAAAACTGCATGTGCAAGTATTTGAATGATAAACATCCTTAAAGCTACACTCCACTCCCAAAGAAGAAGAAAAGGAAAGGAATTCCTTGACCTCCATCTGGTTGGATGTAAAGTTGAAATGAAAACGGAAACATTCCAACTAACACCAACAATGATTGCATAACTAACTCAAAAACTTACTAAATATGGTAACCAAAAAATTCAACCAAATTACTCAAATTTTTGTCAAGTATGACAAAGTAATATTTCACTTCAATTTTCAACTACTACCTAAGATTTTACTATTTTCTGTTATGCTATTAACTTTCTTCTTAAATTTAAATTGCAAAATTTTACATTCAACCAGATGGATGTTAGAGTTTATGAAATACAACAACAACAAACTCAGCCTTATCCCAATAAAAATGAAGAAATGAGATGAGAAAAGTGAGAAATGGAAAAGGAAAGATGAAAGAGGAAAGAGAATAGCCCAGGAAATCAGGATAATCTTAGCTACATGGTGTCGACAACGTGGATCTTTGCCCTCCAATAGGCTCTATCTGAGGTCATACTTGGCACAAGACCCAAAATATGCATGTCATTCTTCACAACCTCATCTATTGTCATTTTAGGCCTGCCCCCAGCTCTTTTAACTCATTCAATCAGAATCAGATCACTCCTCCTTACTAGGGCGTCCCCAGGCCTCTGTTGCACATGGTCAAACCACCTCAGACGACATTCTCAGAGCTTGTCATTGATCGGGGGCCTCGGGGCAACTCCCACATCAGCTCTAATACGTTCGTTCCTCACTTTATCCTTCCTAGTTTTTCCGCACATCCATCTTAACATCCTCATCTCTGCAACACAAAACTTCGCTATACGGCACTTCGTAACTACCCAACATTCCGCCCCATACATCATAGCAGGTCGGACATCAGTCCGGTAGAACTTTCCTTTAAGCTTTAGGAGAATGTATCGATCACACGGTACTCCAGTCGCACCTTTCCATTTCATCCATCCCACTTTAATTCTTTGAGAAACATCATCATCTATGTCACCTTCTTTGTGCATGATAGACCCCAAATATCTGAAATAGTCACTTGGCGGTATTTCTCTCTCATCAATTTTCACCATTTCATCATCCCGCATTGTGTGACTAAAGTTACACATCATATACTCCGTCTTTGATCTACTAAACTTAAATCCTCTTGTTTCGAAGGTCAATCTCCATAACTCTAACTTAGCGTTCATCCTTGCTTTTGTCTCATCCACCAAAACGATATCATTGGCAAAGAGCATACACCACGGTACCTCGTCTTGGATGTTCTTGGTTGACTCATCCATGATAAACGCAAACAAATAAGGACTTAGGGCTGATCCTTGATGTAACACAACCGTAATTGGAAATTCCTCGCCCTGGCCTCCCATAGATCTCACACCAATCACCACACCCTCATACATATCTTTAATTACCTCTATATAAATACTCAACACCCCTCTTCACAAGATCATGCCGGATTAGATCTCTAGGGACTTTGTCATAGGCTTTATCTAGGTCAATAAAGACCACATGGAGATCCTTCTTCCTAGCTCTACATCTTTCCATAAGCCTCCTCAGTAGGTAGATAACTTCTGTCGTGGATCTATCTGGCATAAAACCAAAATGATTCTTCGAGATATGAGTCTCTCTTCTCAGACGGGCTTCAATAACCTTCTCCCAGAGTTCATTGTGTTGTTAGAGTTCATGTAATAATATGTAATAAGGGTACTTTGGGTACTGGAATATATTATGTTGTATTGTCCTTTTAGTGCCCGCTTGATAACCTTACGGGTGTTTCTGTTCTGGTCATTGTTGTCACGGCGTCACGGCGATCCAAGTCGATGGAGGGGTGTCACGTCGATATATCGACATGTCGCCCGCCATGACGTTGCCATGGCGAGCATGTCGACCATGTTTTATTTTCTCTATTTTTAATGTGTTAATAGATGTATACTCAAGCCATGTTTTATTTTTTCTCTATTGTTTCTCAAGTTTTAAGGATGGCAATCTTGTAATTAAGCAGAATCTAAGAAAGGGCATACAAGGGTTTTGATTTAATGACTAAGGGTCAACTTGGAGGGATGTGTAAAGTATGGACAAAGGGGAATAAAAGAAGAGAAGGGTACTTTAGGAAAAAGGCAAAAATAAGGGTTTGTAATAACCCACGATCGGATTATGGATTTATGGTTGTCTTCAACCTTACGACTTCAGCCTGGGACGGAAAACAGCGCAGTACAAAGGAGATAACTCCTTCAACTCTTCTCAGTCCAGTCTAAACCTTCAGGTGAAGCATCGCCACATCATGTTCTATCAATTCCAGCAAGAACTCATCACAGAAATCAACTAAACAAGGAGTATTTAATTCCTGGAATCAGATCTAGCGACTTCTTAGTTGCAAAACAGAGACAGGAAGAAGAAATCGAAGAGGGAAAGAGAAACAGGAAGAAGAAATCGAAGAGGGATGCCATGGCGTAGGTCACCATGCATGCTTCTCCAGCGCCAGGACGCCATGGCGGCGCCATGGCGACGCCATGACAACTATGGTTCTGGTTATGTGCTAAGAAACAGCAAAACAGTTTTTTCATTTTCTGTGCTAAGAAACCATTTTTGACCTGCTTGGTAAACCTGTTCTGGAAACGTTTCCAGAAGACAATTGGAACACCATTGGTGCTTGATAAAATCTGTTTCTGGGAACATGTAATGTGACCAATTTTAATAATATTTGTAGCCTATTAAAGGCTATATATTTACAAAGGAGATTTTTAAGTAGCAGCACAATCAGATCTCAGAATGGACCCAAACCTGGGTCTAGTTCTTCTCCTGGGTTACTCTCCTAAACCACAAAAGATGGGCTGAATCTGAATAACAAATCAGCCTGCAGTTACAGATGGTTCTTACTAATAAGAAGCCTTATTATCAGGCAACAATCTTAGCATAAGTTGCTGCATGTACCACTCGTATTGATATTCGAGTCAATACGCATGGCCTTTTGTCATCAGCCAAGGCCAACATCTTTCTCCATATAAATTTTTTAAAAAAATCCACCATAAAACTGCATTTTTTAGATCTAATAATATCTTAACAAGAACAAACCTAATATATTGTAAAGTGTGAAAGCATTGAATGCTCTCTCTTCAAAGCTTTTAAATAGATTAAAATGCTACAATACAGAATTAAAGTAACAATAAGATATCCAAAAGTATAAAGCCATCTTGTCCAATAAAAGCATCTCTCATCCTTTCATCCTTCATTTCAGTTAAAATAATTAAGGAACAGATTCTCTCTCTCTGTGAGGACCCCATGCCATCATCAAATATGCCATATGGGGAAAGGAATTGTGTCAAATCATGGAATGGAAAACCCCAAATTCAAATATGCCATAAGGTATACAGTACACAGCTTCAATGTCTAACCAGTAATGGGTTTAACAAAGTATGACTGCACATGATGAGTACAGGACCCATCATATGAGTCCTACTAACATAGAGCACATCACAAGAAAAAAGGAAAAAGGTTTTGTGGCTTGGGCTAGCTGTTAGAATCATTCAAATGGAATGCTTTCCTGATGGGACCAAAAGCTTTTTCCATTATGTAAATGAAAATATGGCTTGTTCTAATATTTATTCATGAAGTTGCAGACTAAAGATTACTTACTGCTGTACTTCTCATATGCACATCACACCTAATCTTTATCCATAATCAATGGGAACTCTTCAAGCCAAATTGGTTGGTTCACATTCAAAACCTACTTACCAAGGAAGACTCCAACAGCTGAGATATTTATTGCATCCCATTCAAAACCTACTTACCAAGTAAGATCTAATAATATCTTAACAGAAAGTTCAGTGATCTTATAATAGCAGTACTAATGGTCTGAGCTGACAAGTGAATAATAATATATCCTGTGTTTGCAGTACTACAACTCTTTTTGTTGGTGACTAGAATAATGACATAAGAAAGTTGTATTTCTAGAACCAGCTCATGATTTAGAACTGTATTAATCATCTTTGTCTTCAATTTAGCTTCTGTACTCCTAACCAGCCATTACTGTATTCATCATCTTAAATTTCAGACAGCACTTAAGAAAATGATTGTCCAATAACTCGAATCATTAACTTGGCTACAATAGGATATCACTAATTTTCAGACATGAAAATAGTAATTTAAGTACTGTAATTAGGATTCAGAGGTTGAAGATAGGTTGCAGAGTTTCAGACATGAAAATAACCTATAAACAGTAGCTTAATAGGTTCGGCAAATCACAAATTGAATCAGCTATGAAAACAGGGTTTTAACACTAATAGAGTTCTAATAGAGCCACAACAGTAGCTTAAGATATACTTACGATATAACCTAATCCAGTACAATAGATTTTCCTAATTAATGAACCTGTCTCAAGCTAACTCAGTGGGTACTAAGGCTGCTGAGGAGAATATGAAATGCTGAATAAAAACTAAAGTAGGCCTACAAAGATACTGGTACTCAATTTCAATTTCTCAGAAGGATTTAGTGCATGGATTTATACCCCAATTGAAATCTTTCCAACTCTCATTCCTCCTCTTGGATCCCATAAAAAGAAACTAATGGGGGAGAAGGGGAGCGTGGCTGTCTTCTTTTCACTTTCAGATAGTGCCATTGCTTGCATCCTCCATTCAAGGACTGGAGATCACAAAAGGGTCATATGTTCAATCATCAAAGAAAAATTCAAATCTTTCATATTATTCTCTTTCTTTCTTCTTCTTTCCTGTCATAATCAATTATATAATACCAAATCCATACACTATTAATGCCAATTGCTTAAAACTGTTAAAGAACTCATTTATGGATTTCAAGAAGAGTGAGGAACCCTCTTAATTAAAGTAGTATCAGATTTTCTAAGCTGATCTATTCCCTGTTGGGAAGATAAGAGAACAGGTAGGACCCCAAGAAAAGGGAGTGCTACTAAGCCGAAAGTTTAGAAGCCTAGTTACACACACACACACACACACCTTACTGCCCTACAACTGAGCACACCCCCCTTTGCTGCCCAATACCTGAGCATACACCCCCCTTGCTGCCCTACACCTGAGCACACACCCCCCCCCCCTTGCTGCCCAATACCTGAGCACACACCTGAACTGCCTTTGTTAGTATCCTATTCTACTTTTCAAACATACAAAATCCCCCAAATCTCATCAAGGAAGCTCTTGATGGGGGTTTTAGTAATCCAACTTGGATCTCCTTGTGGAGGGAAGCAGCTCTTCATTCTCTCCCTTCTTTTGGCTTTGAAAAAGAAGTTCATTTTCAGGCAACTTGGTTTAATAATCCTCAGTTTCATGAGTTTCTAGTTTCTAAATGGTAAGGTCTTGCTAACCAAAATTTGATTGTTCAGCTAAATGGAGTAGTTATGATGTACTTTAAGCAGTGGAATAGAGAAGTGTTTGGAATTTTATTTCCTCTAAAAGAATCTCTCTATAAGAAATATCAGGAATTGGAACACAAGGAGCCTTTCCCTGATTCTGCAATTAAGCTAACAGAGATTTCCAATAACAGATGCATGTGAACCAAATAGGCAATCACTCAAGAGATGTGCTACAGATCCGAATTTCCCACAAATCTAAGAAACTGTGAGATACTGCAGTACTGAATCAAATAGGAAATTAATTAGCAATTTGTCCACATAGCAATAATATAGTATTGAAATCCCATGAGGATCCTGTAACATCAAAGCCTGCCCTACTAATTTATATTCCTTTCACAGCCAGAGTCAGTGATGCTTCCACTATCCAAACATTAATCCCTTTCCTAATTGCTTCATCATAACTCTTGTTTTTTGCATTACTTAACATTAATTATCCTCCATTAGACCTCAATTTCTAAGCATAATCTTCAAGCTTAAAAAAAAACCCAATGCAGTGGCCTTCAGAGCTCGTGAACAGGGTATGTTCAAGCTTAAAAAAAAACCCAGATCCAATCAGACAAAGCCAGAGAGAGCGAGAGAGCAAGAGAGAGAGAGAGAGACAGAGACTCATTGAGAGAGCGAGAGAGAAAGAGCGAGAAAACCAGAGACAGCGAGAGAGCGAGAGAGAAAGTCAGGAGAGATAGAGAGTACCTGAGGTCATTGAGAGAGCAAGAGAGAAAGAGCGAGAAAACCAGAGACAGCAAGAGAGCGAGAGAGAAAGTCAGGAGAGATAGAGGGTACCTGAGGTCGTCGATCGATCTACCAAGCTTGCCGCCGTTAGGATTTTCTTCTCAGACCCTGTGAAGAGGACAACCTTGTAAGAGCTGGGTAAGTGGTTAGGTATGGATTTCAATTTTATCGGGAACAACTTTGCAATTTTGTGCTAAGAAACGACAGAATAGGTTGGACATGTTCTGTCAAAAGTCTTCTAGGGAGAATAAATTTTGATTTTTGTTTCCAAAAACAGTCACAAAAAACACTTCATTATCAAGCGGTTTTTGGGTGTTTTTCCGTTTCTCAGAATGGAAAAACACCAGAAACTGTTTCTCGTAAGGTTATCAAGCGAGCTCTTACTTTTTTACTTTTCTACCTCCCTCAGCTCCTTACATAAACATGGGTGGTAGGCATGTAATTTCCCTTTTACTATTTGTCTTAGTGAATTAATATAGGGGTGAGTAGCCCAATACTCTCTCACATACTTCTACCGCTAACCTCTCCTCATCTTCTTCTCCTCCATTCTTCCTTCTCTTATCTTCTTCATTTTTGCTTGTTCCCTTACAAACCTTTGATTTACAACTATGGAGCCTAAGTCCAATCTAGCAGGAAGTCTGAATGATCATCTAAAGAGCTCACAAGAACCGAACCAATAAAAATGGTTTTATTTAGAGATGCCACTGATGCAATTATTATAGCCGCAGCTGCTGCCAGCGTGGAAGGTTACAGGAGCAGAAGCAATGTCATCGAAGTGGATGGACATACACACACACACACACTCCTACACACTCACATGGAAATTATAATCTACATATAGTTTTGCATATGAGAATTAAGAAACCTGATTCTGAAAGCAAAAAAGAAGACCACAAAAGTTGTATGCCCCCAATAACAAGAAATACCTGAAGAAAGAAATAAAGATCCTTAGCACACTGCTCATACTCCTTACGACCAACAAGACCTACGAGAGCAGCTGGTGCCTTATCTGGATGCAAAGGAAGGGAGAGTTTAGAAAGCTGAATAATAAAAGAATATGCATGGCATCTCCAAATTTGAACAGGCATTAGATCACAGCAAATCAATCATAAATTCCAGAGACAGAATTAGGAATAGAGAACACTATGCCACCAGAGGCATTTGCATGCAAGAACAAAAGTAATAATCAGCACATCAAAATCAAATATGGAGGTAGTAATTGATGGCTATGTCTTCGTGGCAAACCTATAATACCAACATCACACAAAGTAATTCTTAATGCAAGTATAAAGCATTGCCAGTTAGAAACAGGTAAATAGCAGGAATCTGAGTTGGACCATTGATCTTACCTATCATCAGTTCATAAACAAACTTAGCACGTCGAGCAGCTTCTTGTTGTTTCTGTTCATCCGTCAGCACACCCTCTTTCTTAGAGGAAGATATCTGAGTTGGCTGACTGTCATGATGTGCACCCTGGGACTGAGTTACAGATGGCGGTGGTGGTCTTCGATGCTTGGGATGTTTAGTTATGAAGATACCATCAGGCCAAAGGAGCTGCCCAAATATAAGAGATCAAGGTAAGATGAGATCAAGATGTGCAGTATAACAAATATGAGAGATAAAATCAGGGTCAAATTATCCACTATGTTGTATTGACCTTGGCCAGTGGACCAATATTATACATTGGGAAACACATAAAACCTCCATTAATATTTTAGAATGTGCTGCTAAAAATGTTGTCTTACTCTGAACTCCTAATACCATGATATCTGGACACCACAAAATGACAGTGTACTCAAGACATCACATTTTAGTGCAAAATGCAAAATAAGCCAATCTCTGTCATAACCAAGTGGCACTGTGTATAAAATATTTTATTGGCTGAAAAAAAAAGTTCAATAATCCTTTACAGGCACCGAAGTACAGTTCAGTAAGAGCAATGTTATGGTGTTCCTATTCTCAGTCTCACAATAGGTCATCACAGTTGATTGCAATGACTATAATGTTGTTTTTATTTCATTTTGAATAATTTTCCAGACTGGTACTTTTTTTTTGGGGGGGGGGAGTACTTCTAGACTATTACTCAAGATTACATTTTTCAAGCTTGAAATAATACTCTTATCTTATGAACATATGATTGCCTAAATTTTCATATTTTTAGTTACATTCTGATTAGTTACAAAGCTCTCATGTTGATACGGCTCAACACATAACATAGAATGCCATGTGACTGAAACTCATCTAAAAGCAAAAATCACCTAACATGAGCACAAAAAGACAGTGGGATTTAGAATAATTTAAAATATCTGGAGAATGAAATGTTGATTGAACTTATTTGAGAAAAGGAGATGAAAATTTCTTCTTTATTTTTGTCAACTGCCTAACCTAGACAACCATGAAGCAAATCAGTAAGGATAAATTAAAGCACTTAAGTACAAGAAATTGGAAGTGTATCAAAAAGTGAGACTACTATACGATGTTCATCCTAGAGGTGGGATTCATAGGGTGCAAAACTGGTTTAACCCGGTTGGATCCCATCTCCCATTAGCACGCCCAAGTCCAGATTCAGATTGGATTTGTAAACTTGGATCCATAATCAACCCAAAATCTTAATGGATCCTAAATATGAAATAGATTTTTGGTTAGATCTGCATACTTCCACTTAAATCTTGCCATACACGTACACATCTAAGCCTTGGGGTTCATAGGATCTGGATCTGGATACAAAAAATCCAACCGAGACCCAATCCAAATTATAGATGGATCCAAAAGCAAGACAGGGTACGAGAGAATTTTGGGTCTGACCCACTGCATTGTATGACTCACACAGTCAAGAATGGGAAGATGAATAACACCACAGATACAGTTCTCTTTCAGCAAAAGGGAAACCAAGAAATGAAAATGAAAAATAAAAAAAAAGAGCAATATATCACGAAGACAAACAAAAAAAAGACCTATACATCACAAGACACACATACCAACTTTTTGCTCAAGTCTGATTTTACTATCACACTATTGAGGACAATAGTTCTGCTAGATCAGAAGCATTTGTTGCCACTGATAAAAAAGGCTTTTCTTCCCTAATTCTACTTAAAGTTAGTTTCACCTAATACTTGACTTATTAATGCCTGGAACTTGTATTGTATATGTACATATTTATGTGTATATGTATGTGATGTGTACCATTTTCACCACAGCCACTAGGCACATGACACGTGGTGTCACCACATGTAGATGCAAATGTTCAACCCACGTGATCAATAAGGACTCCCCACAAACAGAAATAAATCAACAAGATAGGCCTCTACCGTTATGCCCTTACCACATTCCTATTATATCTCACACGAATATTTAAAATACCGGGAAGGAGGTAAACCCCTCGAATCAGGGATTCCATCCCAATCTGGGCTCATGCCATCTCTGGGTTACTTGGCCACCAAGGGGATCCGTTGAACCAACTCTATATATCTCTCAGTCAGGGAAAAAGGTGGGGGATCTTGAATAACTCTTCTGTTTCCCAATACTCTTAAAATTCAGCATACTGACTTAATCATCGGAGAGTCCCCTCGGAGACCAACTCCAACCCCTTATTCTCTGGTTTCAGGTACCAGGAACGCTAGTGAGGAAGAAGATAGTTTCCACCACAAACAGTATGTATACACACACACACACACAGCATCGTGTCAGATCTGGAAGTGAAACTGCGAAAAGCACAGAAACATTCATCATTCCAAATCATTGATAAGAGGAGAAACATATTGAGCTATGGTACATGTTATCTTCAAGTACTTGAATCTGCCGTTGTTCCAGAGATTTTTTTTTTTTTTTTTTTTTTTTCAAGTCACCTGCTCAACCCGCTTGATTACTGAAGCAATCACTGATCCCCTTCGCAGAAGCTGGATTTTTTCAATTAGCCAATCATCAAAAGCATCACCCATCCCCAGCTGCAATACTTGTTTGACTACCCACAAAGCCTGCCTCCTGTAGTGTGAATGCAACTACAGTCAGGAAGAATAATCAACTCAATGATATTATATGGAGATGCCTGAAAACAAAAATCAACAATACAGAACAAACAGTCTCTATTTCTATTTTCATCCACAGTGATACCTGATCCACCCACCTTCATGAAGCTGAAAGATGACATCCACCAAATCTAATATTGGGACGCTCAGATTTGGTGGTATCCACTGCATTTAGAAAGATACACTAAAAAATCAATTTAAGCCCATAGAAATAGAAAGATCATTCAAACAACTGATCAGTGCATACCTCTGTAGGAAGTGTTGGATAGGTAGCAGCATCAAGAAGTACCTCAGACGGCCCCTGTGGATTATCACTTCCTCTTTCTTTTAGAGCCATTTCAGGTTTTCTGACATAACGATCACTTCTTTGCAACCTATCATCTGAGTCACTCCCTGAATCTTTCATAGGATGTTCATGTTCTTTACCGGGGATTTTAACTGGCAAACATGATATGCTTCTTCTTCTCAATCCTGGATTGTCTGCTACAAGGTTCCGCTTTATCTGCAACGCGGTTTCCTTTCTGTTGGTGTTTAAGTGCTCCCCTCTGTACAATGAGGGATCATTTGCAACACCAACCAAATTCTGAACCTTGGTACTCTTTTCATCCGACTTATTGTCAAGGTTAACTTCAAGATTCATGGACAAAAAATATCATTAAAATGAACCAAGAGAAACTTAGTATAGCAGCAGAATAAGACAAGGTTTCACAACTCTACCTAGACTCACCTGATAACGTTTCAATGATCGAAAGAGAATTTGAGAACATATACATCTGCATTATAATAGTCCAAAAGTAGTCGGGAGATTACTTCAGAATGACAACAGATAACCAAAATTGAATGAAAAATTAAGAAAAAGAGATAAGACCTGAGAATCAACGCTAAGAAAATCCCAAACCTCTATCGAACCTGATATCGTTGGAAGCTGTAGTAGCCTCTGAAAAACAGCACAACATAGAAGAGTTACGGAATGACAGGAAGCATATGGGAATGAAATTACAACTAACATAAAAAAGAACAACGAATAAATATTATGGCATGCAGGGCACACCCCCAAACACCCCCCCTTTAAAAAAAGCACGGTTATTTTTTAGGTCTCTAAGAAACAGCTCATGTAAGAGTTATGGATTGCCTGGAAGCATATGGCAATGGCATTCTAAACTAACACAAAGAAGAAGGATGTAGGACTTTTATGGCATGCAAAGCAATAGCACCAAAAAAAATTCAATTTGGATTTCAAGTTTCCAACCCTTGCTAAGTATGCTTAGGTTGCCATCAACTAAATTCCATGATGAAAAATGCACAATTATTATATCAACCTGACTAAATCAGACCTAAGCTGGCCCACAATAAACATAATTTTCTATAGATGTAGATCCCAAAAACACTTAAAGAGTATATTGTGTTGTAGGATACATCATACATCATGATACATGCAAAGCAATGAATTTAGATCACAAAAAATTATAATGAGGCAGAAAATCATCTATTTTTAGTGTGAGTTAAGTATCAAGAATCTCAGACCTCATTATTACATCTAGCTGCTGTGGCACTTTCAAACAACAAGAACCATAAGATAAGAAAACCAAAACTGCATTTATCACCTTTAAATATTTGTCAAGCAGTTTACACCGCTCTTGAACAACAAAGATTTCTAAACCTGTTGATAAAAAATGTTTCGGAGGCAAATTAAGATTATACTGTGGAAACTCTTTCAAACGCCGATGTAGCTCCTCAAAATGACGAAACCTATAGAAACAGCCACATAAATTAATAAAGCTATTCACCCAAAAAAAAAATTAATAAAGCTATTTAAAACGATAGATAGTAGTAAAAACTTGCCTCTAGCAGCAGCATAAAAACATCAAACCCTAACTGGTAATGACATATAAATAAAATGACACAGGGAATGATAAAAATGGACAACACAAAGCACAAATAGTGAAATCAGAAAGTTTTACTGCATAGTATTAAGCACCTTCTTTTGATAGACCAACTATTATTATTTGCATCGGTAACAGAAATGGAATATACAGCAAACGTCTTAGAATCGCTTTTCACAATATTGGCACCCAATACCTGCAATAGCAAATGAATTTACATTCAATTCTATATCAAAACACAAATACTATGATGTACAAACAAATAGGGATATGGCATTACCTCACATCTCAACTTTAAAAATGAGTCTGTCAACAAAGATTTTTCCAGGGAGTTACTAGATGAATTAAAATCTTTGGTTATAGAAATAGATGCAGCAGATGAAGGGGCAGCTACTCCACTGTGAACTCTACCCCAGTTTTCCAGCGCATCATCACTTGAATCCTCAGCTTTTGCATCTTCCTTTGATGAATTTAATATGTCCTGTCCATCTCCCGAACGGAAAGTTGTTCGCTCAACCTCTTGCCAGGTGTTCACCTTCTGATTGCTTAATCTGTACCTTTTCCTGCCTGACTGGATTTTAGATAATCTAGGGTAATGACGACGGCCTTTACGAGTCATATGGCGTCCAGAATTTTCAAGTGGATGGTGTCTGAAAGAACCAGCAGCATTTCTATTGTTTTTACTATCCCAAACTTTAGTCTCAGGAGAATCAAGACCTGTCACCATACCGCTTTCATCTTCTTCAGTATAAGAGCTACTACTCTCTGATTCAACCTCCTCCAAAAGCATCTGATCATGCTCATGTTCATGCTCGTCTTGATGTACTGTGGTTCGAGGATGAATTGCTGTGGTTCCATCAGTACGGGCATGTAAATGTTCCGCCACAGATCGATTATCATGTGGAGAGAGACTGGTGTTCCTCTGGGAAATATCAAACTTGGTAGTTCCATCCTTTAACTGGTGTTTAGATGTCAGCTTTGAGTGATCAACTGTACCAGGAATCCCTGCAGGAAAATTTTCTGTCATGTGTTTAGCCAACTGATTTGCACCCTCTTTCTTTTTGTAATTCTGTACTTCAGTCCACATATTTTCAAAATGCTCTGGAGTTTGAATCTTTCTGCAGGGCATCACGTCTAACATCTCACCCCGTTCTCCCCCAGATTTGTGCCATTGGATGTCCTTTCTATCATTGCTTAGGAAATCTGAGGGTAAAGAACTCAAAGAGTGGGAAGATTGAGTATCAATAGATAGCAATGGATCCTTCGAATGAGATGTTCCATTCATTTTTTCTTTCACAGAATCACCAGAGGCAGTTATAGAGTGCTCACGCTTAAGCTGCACAAGTTCAACACCTGTAACAGATCGATCTTGGAATCGTGAAAAATGATCAGAAGAAGTTTTTGAAGCCCCATTTGGCTTGGACTGGGATGCATCCTGTGCCGATGTAGTCACTCCTTTATCAGCCTTATTTTTAATAGAAAGAACCAAAGATTCAATTCTCTCGTTAATAAACCTGCCAGAAGAATTAAAGAGAAAAAATGGGTAAAGCAATCGAACGCCAAGAATTTACACAAACATAAAGAACACTACCTTGGACTAGCCAAGTTCAAGACTGGCCTCATCACTGAACAAGCAAGAAGCTCTCTGGCAATATAACGGAAGAAAGAGCACTGCAGATCTTCAGGCTTGAAACTAAATGACACGAGTCCATCCATCAAATACTGCAAAACCTATGTAAAGATAGAATATGAACATCACCGCAAAAAGGGTCGTCAATATCAGATGAAATCATTTTATCCTTGTGGAGGCATACTTAATCATAAATTCATAACAAGTAGGAAATAAATTAAGAAGAAAACCTTATGCTCAGCTTCTGCAGAAAATAAGGCAGGATGCAACTTGTTTTCAGCAGCCAGAACTTGCTTTAGTTCCAGATCCCGATGATCAATTGTTTGCTCTTCCAACTGTTGCCTGACAATCTTGGCTTGACTTGCACGAAAAAGCTTTAAGTGAGTGCAAATAAGATTGATAACATCCCTGCATCATACCAGACTATAAGGCTCCTCATAAATTCAATTCTGGGGTGAAATGAGATCAAGATTTAAGGAGCATGAAAATAACCTGATAAGAAGATCGATGAGATTTATATCCCTAACACGACATGAAACTTCTCCAAGGACACCATTTATTATTTGCACCAGCTCTTCTGGACCATCTCTGTCGGGTGTCAAGCGAGAGTACCAGAGATCTGTCACCCACTCAGAAACTAGATGTCTAGTGAATTGATCTATTGCTGCTTCAACAACAGGGGAATTCACCTTCCTTCTCCAGTTAGACTTTTGAAGGGAAACCTTTGGAACTTCAGGAGGCTTCTTCTGAAAAAAATGATCGGCTGAGGATAGTTTATCACTGTGTGCTGTAGCTTTTCTTCTCATCTCAATGTCAATTGATATATAGCCAAGGAGTACAATTAAGGATGCAGCAGCAGGCATATTGACCCACACAGAAGAGCTGGTCACTGAAAATAAAATGGAAACACATAAATTGCAATTCATAACTCCAAAGACCCAGGTTTCGTTTTTTTTTACTTTTGTGGGGAGGGGGAGGGAAGAGGAACAAGAAAACAGACCCATTTCTCACAATTAGTATTAACAACAAGAGAAATGCTAGGGCTACACCCTGTACAGGCTAATAGGTTCTCTCAACATCCGAGGCACATCCATATATTTATGGGGCTGTAGCACTAGCATTCCTCTCCTCTAACAACAAACACCAGGTCCACAGCACACATTATACATAGAAAGAAACATTACTCTACCATTGTCCATCATGATTTGTTAGAGCCTTAGAGGGCGGGCCTTGGTGCAACAGTAAGGTTGCTCCATTGTGACCAAGTGATCACAGCTTCAAGTCTGGAAACAGCCTCTCTGCGAAAGCACAGGCAAGGCTGCATACATTATGACCCTCCCCAGACCCCGCAGTGGCGGGATCCTCGTGCACTGAGTACACCCTTTTTTTTTGTCTATCATGATTTGTGGAGAATGAAAAATCACCATGTTACAACATTTTTACCTTGAAATACTGTTTTATCAAAGATATTAACATCTAATCAAGCATAATTGATGATAAGGAGGAGACTAGAAAATATAAGTTTCATGATCTTTGAAATGATGAACCCCTCTCTAAGGTGCAAATAATATGAACCATGTAGAAGCTTAATTGGCACTCAGCTTATGTGGGTATGTTGTTCATGCCAGCATCTATTCATGTGGTATCATCATCCTAGATGCCCCTAGCCACGTACATCTAAAAAGTTCTGCTGATTCAAAAGTAAACCTTTTGATAAGAATATACAAGGAAACAGTCCAAATGGTGGACAATCTAGATGAAGTGGGCTAATTTTTAACATGTAGATAATTCAGATACTACCCCATGTCCCCATCTATCCAACAGTCAGATTGGCCCACATCACCCTTCCACATGTCTCAAACCATAAGAGTGGCTAAGGAAAGTGCTCCTTGACAAGCCAAAGGGACATTTTCCCATATTTATAACTGATGTTTAGCAAACCATGATAGACTTAAATGGAAATGGTAATCTTCCAGATGCAGATGCAAATGCAAATCTGTATTTGGTTACAGATTCCTAGCTTACACCAGTGATTGTTGATGGAACTTCAAAGGTATTGCATCCTACACAAGACCTATTTGTAGAATCTGTAAAAGAATTCTATCGTTATGCATGTTCCTTTTATTGGACCCTATGAAATAGATATTGATGACATTCACTTGGGGAATAAGAGGGAGGGGATACAAGGGAGAGGGGAAGGTGAAGACAGGTGTTGGAACTAGAAGATCCCATTTATATATTATGGGTTTTGGATAAGAACACCATTGTATGGTGTGTGTTTTGCGTATACTAATATGTGTGCTAAATGTGCTAAGCGATAGATGTTACCCAAGCTACTGAAGAGGAATAGTCGAAGAAAAAAAAAAAGGCATGTTAATTGAAAGAAGAACTGTTGAAGACGGTCTTCCACGTGCTTGAAGAATCAAGGAGTTGAATGCTACATCAGATACAAGATTCCTTCAAGAAAAATTTCATTAGGATTTGATTCAATTGGAATATCTATATAATCCTAACGTAAATGATCAACAAGATGTGAAAAGCTCAAAAATGACATATGATGGGGAAATATCATCCCCCTCCCCTCTAAGTTTCCTTAATATCAACCCAATCCCCAAGTTTTGAAAAATGATAATGCCCCCCCCCTACTTTTTAAAGATTCTATCAACCGTACCCTAAGTGACTAACTCTGTTAAAACAGCATATGAAAAGACAGTATTACCCTCGTCTCTAACCTCAATTCTTTCTTTTTTCTTCATTCCTCTTCTTTCTTCATCCAATAGACACGGTCACCACCACGGCTGTATCCACCACCACTACCGCCACTACGGCTGTATCCACCACCGTCGCCGCCCTCACAATGTTCATAACCACTGCCGCCCTCCCATCAGAATAAGCAACAAAAGCCATAGATTCATCAAAATCCAGCCCAGATTGAGAATAAGCAACAAGAGCTTGAGATAGGCATTGGGTTTGTGGAAGAAGCTCGTCATCTTGAAGCGCAAAGTCAAACCAAGCCGCAGGAGCTGACCAGAGATTCTCTCTCTCTCTCTCTCTCTCTCTCTCTCTCTCTCTCTCTCTCTCTCTCTCTCTGTGTGACAATTGAAGGATTGCATTTTTTTTAGCGGAGAGAGAAACCTTCCGAAGCTGAAGCAATTTACGAATTAAAGGAAAAACACAGCAAAGATGTAAAGAAAAGGACCCTCAGAGAAAGTTTATAAGGATGAAGAGGAGGAGTGCAGCGATGAATGAGTACTTAACAGCTGCTACCAAGATAGCAAGGGAGATGAAGAAGAGCTGCCAGAGGACTTGAACGCTTGCCCAAGTGAGGAGGCCCATCAGTCCCACGGCCAAGAAGTTCTCCAGGTCTGGATCCAACATATCCCTCCATCTGAAATTCAAAGTGGGCCGTTCACTGTTTCTCGAATTTCCCTGACCGTTGAACCCATTATCTCTTTCCTCAGACTCTGGTTCTTTGCTCAGCCCATTACCATTCTCAGCGAAAACTACAAATCTTCTCAATCTTTCTGACTTCCGAGTTAAGGTTCTGGTAAAGAAGTAAGGAATGGTTCCCAAAGTTCTAAAAATTGCAGGTCTTGGTTTCGAAATTGATAAGACCGGTTGAAGAACTACTGTGCCATTAGAAATCCCTAATAACATGTTTCTTCCAACGAGTTCGGATTTCAGTTCAGAGACTTCACAGAAAACAGAGGAGTGAAAGGACAACAGCAACTGCTTAAACCTAATTCTAAGAACCACTCGCACTGATGAGCGTGGCCACCATGCATGGCTGCAATCTCTTTGATCTCTTTTTCAGCTTTTCCCTTTGATGGGCTTGTCTTTATTAAAGGTTCTCCTTTAATCAGATTCTCTCCAGCTGAGAAACGATGGACCTACTACTGATAAGAAAGCAGAAGGGGTCCTTTCTTAAAACTCTAATGGTATGAACCTTAACCTTCCTTTCTGTTCTGCAACCTTTTTTCCTTTTTTTTTTGTGTGTGTGATTCTTATCTGATCAAAATTCTATCCCAACCTGAAATTGATTGGATTAACTGATTTTTCCTCACTGGGTATGAATTGCCTATGCGATAGGAGGCAGCAGTGGTGGCTGGTGGTGCTGGCGGAAGAAGAAGAGGAGGAAGAAATGCAGAGATGAAGAGGAGAAAAAGGGGTTTTGGGGAAAAAAAGATGAAAGAGGGGTTATTGGAATGGAAAGGGTAAAATTGGAATTAAATTATATTAAGGGTAATTTGGGGTTTTAGAAAAATTGGACATGCCCACATCATCACTTAATGGCATTTTTTAATGGTTAGGGTACGGTTGATAGAATCTTTAAAAAGTAGGGGAGGGCATTATCATTTTTCAAAACTTGGGGATTGGGTTGATATTAAGGAAACTTAGAGGGGAGGGGGATGATATTTCCCCTAAAAAAAAATACTTAAATGGAAAAACCAAGAAACTAGGTGGTTTGACTTAAAAGGAATTCTAAGTCTGGTGTCCACGATCTTCTGTGAACAGGGACGGACAACCTAGGTTAATTGGCAGATCCAAAATATTCTAAGTCTAAACTAACGAACGACCAAGGTTTTAATGCTAAGTTTCCATGGATGACCACTGCGGTCTTCTGTGTGATCTTCCATGAATGTTCGAGAGTTTATGAGATAAAGTCATCTTAGACGGATGATGTCACGGTCTTCCGTGACCATCTTTGTGCATGTCTGAGAGTGGCCATCTCAAGTCTGCAGCCACGGTCTTCTGTGTGATAGTGTTCAATGCTATGTGATCAAGAAGTTAGAATATCTTTGACTAATCATTTATGAACACTTGGACTATAACCACTTGAGTGGAACTCTTAAACATCGTCACTAATGTTGAGGAGCTCCAACGGCTAGTTTTTCCTTAGAAATCTTAAGTTTAATATTGGAGACTAAAATGGATTAAATGCTTCCAACTAATTTGAAGTTTTAGTGGTTTTCCAACAGCTAATTTCTCTTGGAAATGAAAATGGAATTCAAATGTTCAAAAAGAGAAGTTTAGCTTAACTCTAATGACTAATTTAATGGCTTGCCTATAAACGGATTGAGTCACTTAATGTCAAATAACAACATATCAATCACAAGCAACAACAGTAAGTGCAAGAGCTTAATTGGAACATCTTATTGAGAAGAGCTGTTGAGCTTCATTGTAAAGATCATCTTGAGAAAGTGCTGTTGTTGAGAATGAGCTTAAGTCAAATCATCTTCAGAAGGGCTAATACAAGTTCTAACATGTAAAGTTTGAAAGCAAAAGCATCTTGTAATTGATCAATATTGAGTTTAATTGGTTACAGACTTACAGTTAGCATGCTTGAAAGAAGAAGCCATTTCTGCTGTAAAGGAAGTCTGTGTGGCTTAAAGAGAAATCCTTGGTTTGTGCGACTTGGGTGGAAATCCTTGGCCAGGTGGTATGGGTGCTTCGCCTGAAAATTTGGTTAAATTTGAAGGGTTTGGTTCTTGCCTAGGAAAAGATCGGATAATGGAGAAATTCTTGGTCCGTAATCAAGGTAGTGGACGTAAGACAAGTTGGTCCAAACCACTCTAAATCTTGTGTGCATTGGTGTGCGTTGTCTCTCTCCCTCTCTTGCATCTACAAGTAGTCTACATCAAGCAAACTGAAAATATCCTCCATGGCACTACTGATGCTTGTTGCTTATTTGTTTTCTATTTATGCTATTGTGTGATGCTGCTAGGATTAGTTTTGGGTTTGTGTTTAATTAGTTATATTTTGTTTTAGGGAGAAAGAATGCCACCCGGTTGTGCCAGACATGCCGTCCCTGTGCCCTGATACAAGGGCGTGTGCCCCTGTGTTAGGGCGAAGGGGCGGCGTCCACTGCACGACCAGGTGGCGTTCTCTTTCCCTTTGTTTTATTTTACCACAACCCAATTCAACCTCCCTCTTGAGTTGCACTCGATCCTACAGTAGGATGCAATCCCAGGTCTATGCTACCACAAGCTTTATGCTTTACCAGCTAAGCCACCGGGCACCTTCAATTAATGTATGAGGAATTTGCTATCCCTGCACTTATCAATCCAAATCTTTGCTGATACTCCTGTAGCATGTCATTTGGATGTTGTGGAAAGGTTTCAGTAATTAGAAGAAACTACAATGGGCCATGCTGTTGACCACTACTACAGGACCTCTTCGCGTTCTTCTGTTCATTGATGGAATCAAAAAAACTTAAGACCTTTTGCTGCTTTCAGAATCTTATACTGTGTCCCCAATAGTAATGTGAAAGCATAAGGACAAGTTTTCACTGCCAAACAAATGTTATATGTGTGAAAATACAAGATGGATCTTGACAGAGTAAAATACGATATCATCAGATAGAAAAATATTACTAGGAGTTCTGTATTCAACCACAAAAGCCAAAGTGCACGGCCACGTATGAAGCTTAAACCAAAACATGAAAGTAAACGCATCTTTATAGATAGATTAACACAGATATGTAAAGGAAGTGACAAGGAACTCACAATCTGCAGAATCAAAATTCAGAAGAATACAGATATAATCATCATCAATTGACACAAGTGGACTCGAGTTGAAATTCTACATCAATTGAAAAAACATAACTAAAGTAAACTCAGTTCCTCAGTGTTGCCCACTTGCCGCATTCCAAATAATCAGCAATAGCAAATAATTATTCAGCTATTGTGTATAAAAACTGAAATTTAAGCACAATTCTTCAACATAAAAATCAAAACCGTCCAAAAAGCCAACACTTACAGGACATAAGATAAGACAGCCCAATCACGCATATGACTAGCAATAAGGTCCGTTTCTTGGCTTCCTCAATGAGGTCCCGAACTGTCTGCCTCCCAGTATTCATCTCCGCAACTCAATCAAACATCGAATTGAATATTCCTTTCTTCTTCTTTACATAGACGATCATATCACTGGTAAAACCAGGCACGTCGTATCATCATTCTCATCTCCATAGCTCGATTCGATCAACCATAAAACTGGTCTCGATAATCGCTAGGGTGAATCTAATCAACGACAAACGACTGGCAATCAATTAAAGGCTTATCAAAAAACGCGATCAGTCTCCGTGAAATCAAAAGAACGAAACTATCGAAAGCTAGTGTAGAATTTGTCCTTCAACGCGCAGACTGTTAGGTTTCAGGTCTCCAGCTGCCCTCTATGGCTATGAAGTTTTTAACTGCTAAGTATTGGTGCCTGTTTCTGCCGTTTTCCGGGCTCCTGTTTGTGTTTGAGGCGACCCGGGTGAGTGAGCTAACGTCACCTCCATTTATTTGGCAGCACGAGTCTAGTATGCGCTCCCTTCTTAATCGGGAATCGGTCCAATCCAACTGAAAATACAAAAGAAAATGATTAGAAATCAACCTATCCGGCATTCCGGATCAGATGGAAATAGTGTCGGTGTCGGCCGATTCACCGACCCAATTCCTAAATCTTGAAACGATGTTCGTGAAGACTTGTACAAGGGGAAAAGGTTCAGGAAGGTCTAACTATCTTGTATTGATGCTCATCCCTTTCTTTTGGGAGAAGTATTGATGCTTATCCCATCACCAAAATGACTCACCCATTTCATGGTGGGTAAGGGGAAACACGGTCCCAAAGGGGCTTAAAGGATGTGACTTTATATAAAAAAGTCTACATGGATGAGGTTATTTACCACCTCACATTTTTGGTCCCGAAGGGGCATGGCCGTTAAATTAAAGTCGGTGAGAGTTCTTGCCTTCTTATGAGGAAGGTTATAATAGGCATAGGAAGGAAAAGGTATAATAAATCCGAATTTCAAGTTTTTTTTTTTTTTTTTATGAAAATAGAAAGATATATTCTATTAAAAAGTCAGAAAGGTTTGTACATCGTACAAGAAACACTTCGAGGGAGAGTTAGGTCCGGTTTGGTAACACTTCCGTTTTGGAAGAATGTTCTTTTCATAGAAGTGTTCTTTTTCGATTCCTTGCTGTGAGAATACTCTCGTGGAAGAGAAACAGCGTTTGGTAAAATTGTTCCAAAAGTGCTCCACGAACAGAAAAAGAATAGAAACAGTGTTTGACAAATATTTTACAAAATCACTTCTTTTGTACAAAAAAAAATTACATAAATGCCATTATGTTCATTATTAATCCATAATAATTATGATTATATTACTTGTGGATATGCTTGTGCCACTTGCGCACATGACATAAAATATGGAATATGCAAGCAACCTCACAATAATGAAATATGGCTGTTAAGAGTGAAAATTTTCAATATAAATTTGTTAATACACTAGTACCGCATTCAATTTCAGAGTAATGGGTATCACAAAATACATTGCAATAAACAAAACCACACCTCAAGTGTTGAAATAAAAAACAGATAACAATCATAATCTAGGGTAACCGTTTAGTCTTGCCATCTGATTCGCAATTTGTTTCCTTAGGTCATCATTCCCTGCACGATCCCGCTGACTACCATGAGAGCTAAATGTAGAAGGACCAACAACATCCTCAACAACAGATTGTAAAGAACGGTTATGATATTCATCATTTCCATAGAATTCAAACAATGCGTCTGCATCTTGTTCCTCTCGAATATAGTTATGAATCCCACAACAAGCTATGACTATCATTGTTTGGTACCTAAGAGAGAATTGAGGCATCGAGCGAAGAATAGAGAATCTGCCTTTTAACACTCCAAAGCTACGCTCAATCACAGTTCTTAAAGAGAAATGTCGATAATTGAACAATTCTTTGGTAGTTTTAGGTCGTCTGCTCCCTCCGTCAGAATCTGGCAAATGATATCTATCTCCTTTGAGAAGTGTCAAATAGCCTTTAATTGACATTGGGTAACCTGAATCTACCAAACAATACTTACCTATAAATTAATGAGGGAATGCAAAATATTAGAATGTGAATTTCATGCAAAATAACCTGAATCTACAAAATAATAGATTAACAATTGTTGAGTGATATATCTTCGGGTGGATGAGGAAATGCCAAAGTTGTGTCTTCCAAAGCTCTAGCAAAAACACGACAGTCATTCGCACTGCCTTCCCAACCCGCATAAACGAATGTGAATTTCATGTCAAACGAACATGCACACATTACATTTTGGGTTGTTATCCCTTTTCAACCTCAATATGGAATCTGCTTGCCCTTAGGGACTATAGTTGTGATATGGGTACCATCTATGGCACCAATGCAATCCTAGTATATTCAACAGAAATACATGTGTTAAATAATATGAAAACTTTTCTTAATATCACAACACTTGTGACCTTAAAAGAGAAGTCAAGTGTTGATGTTACCTTAAAGTAAGGGTTGTATTTGGGGTTGGAAATTATCTCGATGGGGATTTTGTTGAAAGATGGTGGCTTGATATATTATTTAGCCAATTTAAGCATAGCTTTCAACACTATGCCAAAGTAACGACTGACTATCTCTCCAAAATGTTGAAATCTCTCTTCCACATCTCTATTGTTAGGTCCCCCTCCTGATATTCTGAACATGAACATCGCTAACTGTTCATCTACTCTTATGGATGGACTATCTTGTAGCCAACCACGATGACGCATTAGTAGGCACAAGTTTAGGAACACATGTCGTTCCATGGCAAATTCTTGGTAACATCGGTTTGCATGTCCAATAAGGATCTCATGTACCCACATTGCTCCTGTGAATACACTATCTCTACACGGCTCTCTAATGTTGATACTTCGTGAAATGCACTTCTCACATTTCAATCTTATTTCCAAGAAACTGCATAACAAGGTGCATATTTGTTTTGGACACTTTCAATCCCCCGTTTGACTCTTCTTTTCCATGAAACCAACCAATGTTGTCAAGGTTAAGCTTAAGCAATTAGGCTTTCACGGGAGGCTAGGCAACACTAGCTGAGGCAATGTAATGCAGAGCAAGTCCACTATTGCAGGCTTCACAACAACTGCAGCATTTTTTTTAAGTTCTTTATGGGGTTCACACAAGGTGTCTTTCAAGGTTCAAGACTTATGTCACTAAATATGGCTCAATTGTTCAATTCAATTAGCATACACGGATATAACAATTTGATTACAGGCCATGCAAATAAGAAATTATAGTTTTGTCAAAGTTAATTTGGTATTGTAGTAGTTGGAAGTCTTACATCAAATTCAGGTATCCCATGGTTGTCCAACACCAATATGAGTTTATATGTATACTGCCAGTCTCCTGCCTTGGTCGCCTAGTAGGGAGTTTTAGCCGCCTTGTTGGTGTAGCCTTGGGTCCAGGCCCCTTTCAACGCCTTGGTTTGCCTAGACGCCATGAGAACTATGGTGCAGCTTTGATGCACACACAGCTCCAACAGTGTGTCCTCCATTCACCCACAATATGATTGCATCCCCACATAGAATAAACCAGCCAACAGTATGGTTGAAAATAGCATATGTTAAGAGGTCAAAGCATATAATTTCTCTATGTTCGACAGATTTTTTTTTCTTTTCATGACTAAAAAATTAGCTCCCATATTTTCTCAGATATCTTTGCTGCTCATCACATCAAAATTTGTGAAAAATAGTCAAGCACCTCCTTTCCTTGATTATTCCAAGGAAGAAACAATAGTTAGTTTCCTAGTCGATTTTAGTTTCCTATTTGGAGTCGGTTTCTAATTTTTAGGAATTTTATTTCTTATACTCTCTCTCTCTCTCTCTCTCTCTCTCTCGTCCTTGTCCTTCCCCTACTCTGTTTCCAGAGGTATACTTGACCAGTCGCTTCTGGTCTGTGACTCCCCCTTCCTTCTTGTTCATCATTCTTTCCCTCCCTTCACCATCAGTATACGTGACCAGTTGCTTCTGGTTTGTGACTCCCCCCTTCCTTCATGTTCGTCATTCTTTCCTTCCCTTCCGCATCACTCCTCTCCTTTACTCCTTCCCTCCTTTAATCTTCTGTTTAATCTAACTACTAAATCAAAGGGCACTTGCTGCCTGCTGCTCTTCCAACTTCGAATACAAATTCCCAAATTCAAAACACATGTTCATAAACAGAACGGATTGTTTACCAAAAAATAAAACGGAACGGATTCAAATGTCTTCTAACGAATCTCAAGCCTAAACAGTTAAATCTATAGAATACGAGATGCAGATCATATTTTCATTATTCTTTCCTTTGCACTCTAAAATTTAGTGGACTAGTAAACAAACAATCCACAAGTTAAAAAATAAAATCCATTAAGTTCAAGGGATTTGTAGGTTTTTCTCGCTGTTGTTCGTTTCAGAGAGAGAGAAGAGGGGTAAAGGGAGGGTGAAGAGAAAAGGGGATCGAAGCTACCTTATGGAGGAATCGATGGAGTTACAGATCGAGCTTCAGAGGATTCGCCACACTTGCAATGGAGTTACACTACAGAGGAGAGAGTAGTTGCAAGGGTTTTAGGCGGACAAGGGTTTGGCAGAAGGTTTGAGAGAGAAGGGTTTTGGGTTTTGGTTTTGCGTTTTGCGTTTTGCGTTTTGCGTTTTGCGAGAGAAGAGTTTTGGGTTTTTGGATTTTGAGTTTTCATCGGGAATGCATTTCACTTTTCATCTTTCTTTTGAGCCAAAGAATAGGGAAGCTTCAAATTCGTGTTTCTCAATTCCTGATCTTTTCATGTTTTTTGAACCGGTCTAGTCCGTGAGAACAAAAAATTGGAACATGTATGCCAAACGCATTTCTATTCTGTATGCACTCCCATAGAGCAAAAGAACACCAGAAGTACTCTCCAGAAGTGTTACCAAATGGGACCTTAGTCCTGATGGTAGCCAAAATATGGGAGCGTAGAGCAGCAGTCCATTGGTTGTGTTATAGGGAGATTGGGGTAATAGTGAAATTAGCGGTAAGTTCTGCTATTTCTACAAAAGGAGAGATCATTGTCCAAGGTACAGGTAGTTGGGAATCAGGGTGCAAAAAACCACTAAGACTTTAGTTAGAAATCCATATCTCCGTTGGCTTGATTCCATTCCTGAGCACGTGTTTCCATCCCTGCAAGAGTCCTGTTAGCTCAGCCTCCCTTGGGTTGGATGAACGTGAAATTCCTGCAGACATTAAAACACTGTCGCCATCTAACAAAAAGCAATACCCCCAGCCGGTTAGGCCCATGGACGATTCAGAAAGGCATGCGCAGCACATAATAGGGAATTGTATATCGTTATTAGGCAGTGGGTTATAAGTGGTGATGCAATTTATATCTTGAGGGGGGGGGGAATCTTGGCTCTCTTTCTACCATAGTTGGAAAATCAGGTTTTTTGACTCGACTCGTCTTCTTCAAAACCTGGTGACGTAGATGAGTCAGACCTGGTCAGACCGAGTCTTGTTTTTTCTAAATTTTTAATGTTGTCTTCTTCTACGAATTGTCCTTAGCTGCCCCTTGATTTAACATTGCTTTCCCGAACCTATTTTTAAAAATAAAAAAAAAAACATTGCTTTCCCTAAATACTATTGACTGTACAACAGGAATAGGGTTTCATTGTTTTGATGTGAAAGGGGTAGAGGTGGTGTCGTGCCTCCCTCGTGCAAATGGCTGGAATAGGTGGTGCCACTACCTAGAAATCCATTATTTTTCCATGAGTGAAAACCTCCATCGAACCCATACTTCTCGATTCTTCTAGTTGTTTTACTTAAGAGCTCTTCCATCGAAACCCTATGTGTGCTGGTGTTTTGGTGATGGATAATAGGAGGGTATAGAAACATAAATAAACAGAAAATGGGTGGGAAATAATGAAGCAGATCCAGATTGCAAAAGGGGATGGATTTCAATCAAATGAGTTTTCATTTTTTGTGTTTCTGGGAACTTGGGAAGGTATGGCAATAGTAGTGGAATCAATTTTGTTAATCTCTTCTTCCCCCCCCCCCTCTCTCTCTCCCCCCCCCCTTTTTTCCCTTATTTTTTTTATCTTTCTTTATGTTGCCGCCGGAATGTTGCTGGATGACGTGGAAACCTACACAAGGAAAAGGACATAGAAGAGGCCCAGAGCGGACTCCGAGGGGGGACTCTCCAATGCCAAAGTCAGTCCGGCAGAATAGTAAGAGAAGGGTACTGGAAGAGTCAGAGTTAGAAAAGTGATTGTACCTCTTTGTGGTCCCCCTCCCTCTGTATATAGGGTTTGCGGTTACCGAGGTGGTGATGATTCCTATTTTCGTACGTCTTTCACTTGATCGTTTGATTGGGTTTCGTGTCTCCCAACTTATGGGATTGTTTCCCTATAGCGTCGCGTCAATAATTTGAGTCCAACTAGGAGTGTGGAGCATACTGTTGGGAGTCGTGCGACCCAAGTTTCCCTCCACGTGTTGCCTTCTTGTTAGTGAACCGTTATTTGGTATAATACTGTACATCCTCCGATCCTTCGCTTAGTCCTCTGCAACAAGTAATGGCTACTGTCATGTTGTTAGTTTTCGAAAATCAACTAGGGCATGTTTGATTCGCGAGTTAGGTATGATCCACTTTGATTATAAACTGCTCTGATTGATTCTCTATGGTTCGTACGCTCCTCCTCTTGTTCTTGTGAATCTTGTGAACCACTGAAGATGGTGAGTTCTTCATGTTAACAGTAAGAGAGAGTTATTGTGAGAGGAGGAGTAGACCAGTAGGGTTCATAGACTTGCCATACTCGGGCGAGTTCCACTGTACTCGGTAAAAACACCGAGTTATTTGTGACTCAGATAAACTCAGTCCGAGTCTGGTCTTTTTTAATACCTGGCAAGTCTACACGACTCTTGACCAGATTTTGCCTTTTTTTTACTCGACTCAGGTGATTCGCCCAAGTCAAAACCTGGTTTTCCAACCATGCTTTCAATCCACACAAAAAAGGCAATCTTGGCTCTTCGTTTCCTTAGATTCTTTGCGTAACTTTCCTTTTGCTCTCCCCTCAGTGTCTTTACCTCTTCTTTTCTCCTTCTCTCTCTCGGGTTTCGAGCTTGGTAGGTGCCCCTACACCTTCCTCAGCTTAATGGTTCCAGGTGTGCGATAGGACCTCTTGGAATTCCCTCTCCCTTTATCTTGACCCCTTCCGTGTTACTTTTCACTTTTCCTCCTTTCGTCTTATCCGACCAGTACTTCTCTCATTTTTTCTTTCTTTTTGGGTTCGTTGCTAAAGTTGGTTTTTTTTTACCACTGTTTTTCATTACTTCTGGCAACAAAGTTTCCCCAGAAAAGGTTGCTTTGTCCCAGTTGCTCTAGCTGGTGTGGACGTACCTCCTTCTCTCAGTTACTCTATGGAGAGTTGACCCTTCTGTGGGATCCTCTACCTCAGTTGCTTTGCTTGTTTTTTCTTTATCTTTATTGCCTTTCTGTCGCTTTCTTTCCCTTTTCTACTTGGTTTGCTTTGTTTGTTCCCTTTGTCTTTCCTGGTTCTTTCTAATGTCTCAGTTATGCTCTTCCTCGAACCGCTCTCCCTCTGGCTCTCACAATCGTGGACGAATCGCTCGTTGCTCTGGGCCTGGAGGGCTTGACTTATCTAGTCGTCGCTCACCCTCTGTAATTTGGAGATCCGCCGCTGTTTCACCTAACTCTTCGAGTAACTTTGCTCAGGGGAAGAAGCCTCTCTTTTCCTCGAAGATTCTGTATGGCTATACTTTGGGTTACCCTTGGCCTGCCAAGGACACCCTTTGCAACAAGCTCATGAATATTTGGGAGCCGCTAGGTGATGTTTATCTGTGGTGCTATGAAAGGGGGGTTTATGGTGGAGTTCAGTTCGTGCTTGGAGAGGGATAAGGTTCTTACCCTTTCACCTTGGTGGTGTGACAGACTAACAGGTCGATGATCCATCTTGTACAGCATGCCCTCGACGACGATCTGTTCGCATATGAAAGAGGAGCCTTCCCTATCGGGGTCCAGGTTAACCTAATACCCTCAGATGCCTTCTCTTTTGAGGCCATTAAGTATGTTGATTCTTGCATCGGCCAAGTCTTGGATATGCATTTGAACCCCCTGGAGGTGAGGCTTCCTCTGGATGTGGCAAGGGTGAAGGTTCTCTTCAAGCTTAAAAAACCTGTTTGCTTGCACTCGAAGATCTGCAACCCTAAAGGCGAGTCTCTTCATGTGTCCATCAAGTATGAGTCCTTCAAGATCTGTTTCAAGTGTGGCAGATTCTTCCATATTGTTGACTACTTTTCGTACTCTATGACTTCTTCTTCTTGGCGACCACGCAGAGGCTCCTTTGAGGGCGTTGTAGCCCATCCTTTGCGTATTAATGACTCGGGACCCCATTCTTCTGCTTCCATGGACATTGCGATGTTGGAGGCTGATTTGTCCTCATTTGACGAACTACCTTCTCAGGATTTGCTGTATGGGCCCTCTTTTTTGATGGATTGCGATATCCCTATTGTCACAAGCCTTCCTTCTACCTCCTCGAAACCCCAGCTTCTGCCTCCTGATAATGTCTGGGAACCCCCTCCTTCATCAGTTGTTGTACACTCCGAACTTGCAGCTATCCCAACTACTCATAGCTCGCCTTTTAGCTAAGAATCTTTCATTTCTTCACTCTTTGTGGATCTGCAACCTTTGTCCATGGTTGATGATATTTTTGCTGAGAACGTGTTTGTGGAAGTGTCGGCACATCTCCCATTCAAGATCCATGCTGAGCTCACTGGTTCAGGTCCCTTGGGTTCGGATGAGGTTTTTGTTTTTGTAGAGTGAGTAAGTTCTGATTTTGCTGGGTTAGTTAGAGGAAAAGCAGTTTTCATTGGCTCCTCGGTTCTGTCCCTCCTGTGCAAATAAAGAAAGTTGGTCGTCCCCGATGTCTCACCCTCCCTTACCTCACAGTTCTCCAATTTTCGTGCTTTCCTGGAATCCTCCCTTGCTGCTTCCTCGGACCTGGAATCCTTGCTCTCTTTGGTCAAGGAATGGGTGGGGGAAATGTCTCCAAAGTCCGCTCAAGAGCCCAACGATATCATCTCTAAGCGCACCTACCTAAACTTTGATGTCGGAAAAGGCGTAGGAACACAAACACCAAACTCGGAACCTTTTTTATCTATTTCTCTGATTTTTCTATTATTTCTTGGTTTTCTTTACCATTATGCTGAGCCTTTCCTTATGCATTATTGAAATGAATAGACATGCTCATTTACGCTCCTGTGTTCCTTGTCGATGGACTTCTTCCTAATCTTTTACCTCCCTCTACTTGTTTTGTTTCTTTTTCTTTTCTTTTTTTTCCTATGATTTTTCTGTCATGGAACGTTAGGTGGTTAAATAACCCTTTTACTAAGAAATGGCTTGCTTTTTCTGTTCGAAAATATCTTCCTGATCTAATCTTCCTCTGTGAAATGAAGTGCCAAGATCACTCATTTTTAAAATTTCATGCATCTGTCAAGGACTTCAAATTGATAGCAATCTCGAACAGCCCCAAAGAGAGGAAAGGTAAAGGGGACCTTTGTGTTCTGACTAGGCCCTCCTTGGTGATTTTGGATACAATGACTTCCCCCTATTTTTGTGGCTTCAGAATCTCGGATAGGGTTTCAAGGATTTTTTGGTTATTTTGTATTTATTCCCCCCCCCCCCCCCATTCAGCTCAAAGATCTTCCTTCTGGATGGAGTTATCTGAATCCTTAGTACTCTTACGGATCCTCTGTGCTTGGTAGGAGACTTTAACGAGGTTCTTCTCCATTATGAGAAATTGGGTGGGCCCCCTTACCAACCATCACCCTCTGTTTCTCCTTTTAAGGCTTTATTAAGCTCTCCTTCCTTGGATGAAATCCACTTGCATTGTTCGTGTTTCACATGGTCCAATCGGCAAAAACCTCCCAATCTTATCAAGAAATGTTTGGGTCGGGCTTTTGGTTCGCTCCCTTGGCTTAATCTTTTCCCTTTGGCATTCCTCTCCAAACTCCCTTCTGTTGGATCAAACCATAACCCATTTGTTGGAATCATCATTGTGAAGTTGGGTTCGAGCTGATCATCGTGACACGTGTCTCCATACCAATGGTGAGGCACTTAGTAGGTGTATCATATGCCCCCCCACTCACCTAGTCCATTCATGGTCTGGGTGAGTAGCTTAGCATATATTGTTATTGCTTCGCTCTTTTGACCGAACCGCCCTTTGGCGAGCCGTGCTTCGACATTTTTTATTTTCACTAATGGCCTCGAGCTTAGTGCCAGTTGTCAGCCATGTGTTAAGGAGCTATAATGGTGGCTCGGGTAGTTAGATCGCCGCGCAATCGCTTTCGTCCATTTCGTGGTTTTTCGACCGTTGGATCCCCGCTTCTCCAGGCTATAAATAGGAGAACAGTGAATGCCAATTTTCATCTGCTATTCGTTATTGAAGGTCGCGTTGCTCCTTTGCTCGGGAAATTTCATAAGATCAAGGCATCATCTTTCTTTTGACGAAGCATTTTCAAATCGCGTCGGCTACAAGTAAGTTCCTTCCTCACTCAAGGCTTATAGCGGTAGCGATTATAAATTGCCCGAGGTAAGTCCCTCCATTAAAGGCTATAGTCAGGGTTCCGACCCTGGAACCTCTAGTTCTCTAAACCTTGAGGACATCCTTAGCCCAATTTTTAAGGACCTCGACGTCGTTCGGCCTGACCAGAATGCTACAGTCGAGCCCGATCGTGAGATCGCTAATACTTTACCCTCGCACCCTGATATCAGGGGGCATATTCAATCAGCCGCGCTGGCCACGATGGCCAAGGAAGAGGCAGAGGTAGAAATCTTAGCCATGGAGAGTCAAGGCTCAGTTGACCATGGAGTTCAGCATGAGATTATTCCCGAAGATCGGGTCGGTTCGGGAGAGAAGGATGAGAAGAGCAGTAATTCTGAAGACGAAGAGGGGGATGACGATGATGATAACGACGATAGTAGCGATGAAACCGTGTTAGACGAATCGGAGCAAAGTGTGCACAATATTGCCGGCGTCCTATACCAGGCCGACCTGACCCGGATTAGGAAGCAATATTCCATTCCTGATGAGGTTGCCCTAAGGCTTCCCTCAAAGGAGGAGATGGCATGTTATACCCAAACCCCATGGGTCAGCCTGTACGAGATGTCTTTTCATAATGGGTTGAGGCTTCCCACTCTGGGCCTTGTAAAGGAAATTTTTTACCACTGGCTCCTTACCCCTTGCCAGCTGGTTCCGAATTCGTGGAGGATCATCCTCGGATTTTATGTGTTCTTTAAACGGATCGGCTGCGAGCCGACCTTATCTCTTTTTTCAAATTACTTTACGCTTAAAAAATGTAATTTGGACTGGTGGTATTACTTTACCCGTTGTAACCTAGGGAAGAATAAAAAAGGGGTGTGCCTCTTTGTAGCTATGCCTTCCTCTGTAAAAAATTGGAAAGATCGGTTCTTTTTTGCCGACATTCCCGGGTCACCCTTCAGGTCAGAATGGCTCAAAGTTAAGTTACGAGTCGTGAAACGATCCCTTCCCTTAAGCAAGGAAGAAGAGGGGGCTATGACCCGAGCCACGAAGGCCAAAAAATTTGATATTCGGAAGCTGAACTCTGACGACTTTCTTCAGGCGATGCATTTAGGTGAGTTTAAATTAGATCGGCTTGTGCCACGCCCTTTGTTCTTTTGTTCTCGTGCTGATGCATCTTATTGTTTTTGCAGTGACCTTCAAGCTTGACACGGAGAAGCTTGCCCACGTGGCCCTTGAGAAGAAGAGGAAAACTTCTACCGATGGAAAGGATAAAGGGAAGGGAGCCCCCCATAATAAAGAAAAAGGGAAGGTCATGGATAATGCTCCCCCATGACCGCCCAAAGGTGATCCAAAAGCACCTCCTCCTGGAGGCATCGTTGTCGTCGACCTAGAAGGTATCCCTGGCAAGGGCGACTGTAGGGACGAAAGAGGAAAAGGAACGAACCCCCCTCCCCTTCGAAGGCGAACAAAGGGAAGTCCTCCTCGTCCCCTACCGACAAGGGTAAAAGCGAAAAGCTGAGAGATAAGGATGTCGAGCCAAACTATTCCATTCGATGGAATTTGAAAACTGTCGATTCCGTCATAGATGACGGTGCCATTGCTCGCGAGTGGGTATCTAAGTGCCATCTTCCCCGCGATAGAGACGAGCTAAGAAGTCTCTCGCATGGTGCCTTTTCGGATAATTTTTTCAAAGTTTTGAGTATGGTACGTTAGTATGTATATATACATATATTATTCTTCTTCTTCTTCCTCCCTTTTTTTTGTTATAATCGGTATTGCTGACCTGGTCTCTAAACCCCCTTTTCTTTCCCTTTTTCTGTCTTTTTTTTTTTTTTAGGGGTTTATGTATGCGGCCGAGGCTGGTTTTCGAGTTGAAAACCTTTCCCATAAGCAGTGGGAGACCAGCCTCAAGCTTAGCACAACCTTAGGTGAAAAAAAGGCACTTGCAAAGCAAAAGGATGCCGCGGATGCTGAGCTTCAGGATAAGCTTGCCACCATGTCCGTCCAAACCACTCACCTTACCGAAGAGCGAGATTGTTATCATAATCAAAAAGTTAATTTAGAGAAGTTTCTAGCAGATGCCCGTGCCGAGCTTCGAGAGACCGCGAAGATGGCCGATGAGGATCGGCTTTCAGTGAAAATGTCAGTTATTGATGATTTCAAGAGTTCTAAGGCTTTTGGCAAAATTATTACATCTTTTAACGCCAATGCTTTCGAGACGGGTACGAATCATGCTTTTCGTCACATTCTGTCCAAAATGTCGACCTTCAATTTTTCTGATTACGACTATTATACTCCTACTGGCGAGACCATAGTCGTCGATGGAGTTGATGGTCAGGTCGAGCCGGGTTTGGAGGTTGAACAAAATGTCCAGGGCAGCTGGGACGATATGATCAAGCGTGATGGCCTTATGGACGCAAAGGAGGATGGGGAGTTGTAGTGGCTTTTGTCTTTTGTTCTGGCCCCATGTTTTGTTGTTGTTTTTTTTTGTAGAGACTCTGAAAGACATAGTTTGTAAATGAGTGTTGGATGATGTCATTTTTCTTTCCTTTGCTTTAATGAAAGTTCTGTATAACAAGTTCTTATACCAACCCGGAGGTCGGCCTCGTCTACTCACGGATGAGGATGATCTTCGTAGATGCCTCTGATTCGAGGTCTTTACCAACCCGAAGGTCGGCCTCTTCTACTCACGGATGAGGACGATCTTCGTAGATGCCTCTAATTTGAGGTCTTTACCAACCCGGAGGTCGGCCTCGTCTATTCTTGGATGAGGACGATCTTCGTAGATGCCTCTGATTCGAGGTCTTTACCAACCCGGAGGTTGGCCTCGTATACTCACGGATGAGGACGATCTTCGTAGATGTCTCTGATTCAAGGTCTTTACCAACCAGGAGGTCGGCCTCGTCTACTCATGGATGAGGATGATCTTCATAGATGCCTCTTATTCGAGGTCTTTACCAACCCGGAGGTCAACCTCGTCTACTCACGGATGAGGACGATCTTCGTAGATGCCTCTGATTCGAGGTCTTTACCAACCCGGAGGTCGGCCTCGTCTACTCACGGATGAAGACGATCTTCGTAGAACCCACAACTTATGTTCGGCTATATGGTGCGGTATCCCTGGCATATCAGCAGCCGACCATGCAAATACATCGGCATTCGCTTTAAGAAAATCGACCATCTCTTTCCGCTATTGGGAATTTAGCTAGCTGCCGATGTGAACAACCTTGTCAGGGCTCATCGCCAGTTTCACCGCGACGAGTTCCTCCACTGGTTCCCCTCTTCACTCGTCCTTCTCATCCGTTTGATCGGGCACCTCAATGCCATAAGCCATCGCTCGATAGTTGCCTTTCGTCATCTTTACAAAAGCCGCATAACATTCTCTTAATTTCTTCTGGTCAGCTCGACATACACCTATACCATTCTCGATCGGGAATTTTATCGTCAAGTGTTTAATGGAGACTATACAGCCCCTAGAGGGTTTAAGGCCGGTCTGCCAAGGATCACATTGAAAGTTGAGATGACCTTCACCACCATAAAATTCACCCTGATTGTCTTCGTATTCGGGTATGTCCTAGCTGTCAGGGTCATCTCGATCGTCCCCTCAATGGTTGCTGATGCCCCAAAAAATCCATATAAATTAGTACCATCTAGCTTAAGGTCAGTGTCGGTAAGGCCGAACTGTCAAAATGCTTCATAAGACATCATATCGACCGACGCGCCTATGTCCACCAGAATCTGGTGGACTGGTCTATTGTCAATTACTGCCTAGATGACCACTGCATCATCATGGGGCCAACTGATATTCTCCATATCATCATCAGAAAAGCTAATGACAGGTTCTTTCCTAGCCTCCTTGTTTGTCGCTTCCGCGACCCCTACGAACCAAGCATAGGCCTTCACCTTTCTGACAGACTCTAGTCCAGGTCCCCCCAAAATAGTGAGTATAGGGGCGTCGAGCGCCACTTGACCTATTTCTGCTTCCTTTCGGTTATCAGAGTGTTGGCCCCCAGTTTGGGTCGGCTCCCTATCTGTTCTTCGCTCTTTTCTATCTCCCTACCGATCTTCATTCCCTCTGTTTCTCCGATTCTCTCTTCTATCACCCCCGTGGTGGGGTTGATTTATCCTCCTTTCTACCTTTGCTCTGTCTACATACCGCGTGAGGTGGCCTTCGCTAATTAACTTTTCTATCTCCCTCTTCAACTGTCTGCAATCATCGGTGTCATGCCCGGTGTCCTTTTGGAACCGACAATACTTGTTGGGATTCCTGTCCTTTGCATCAGTAAACATCGGATCCGGCCAATTGAGTAACCCTCAATTTTGGATTTATAATAATATCTCCAAGCGCCTTGTATTAAGCAGAGTATAATCCGGGCTAGGTGCACTGTCTCTCCGATTCGACCTTGCCCTTTTGTCATCCCTCCTAGATTGGTGGTCCTCTCTCCGATCTTTTTGATCTTCTCTGTCCCCGCCTTTCTTTTTGTCTGAGGCCACGTAAGCCTCACCCCGCACCGTTAACACCTCGACCATGTTAGCGTATTGGTTGCAACGTTCCACCAGCTCATGCATAGCGGATACCTGATTCAAGACCAGGGACTTGACTAGCTCTTCGTCTGTGACCCCATTGTGCAAAGAATTGAATGCCATTGTTTCATCCAAGTCTTCCACATCCAAAGACTCGTTCATGAACCGAGTTAAAAATTCTTGAATCGGTTTGCCCTTCCGTTGTATCAACGCAAATAGGTTAGCCACCATCTTCTTCTGTCTAATGCTGCTCTAGAAACGTGCCACGAAGGCCTTGGCCAATTCCTTCCAGCGACTGATTACTCCAATTTTAGCTTTGAGAACTATAGTGTAGCCGCCCCTTTCAGCGAGGCCAAAAAAGCTCGACATAACACCTCATCCATCCCACCATATATCATCATGACCAAAATGTAGTAGCTGACGTGATCTATAGGGTTGGTCTTTCCCTCATACATGACGAAGTTAGGTAGCTTGAAGCCTCGAGGCAGGTCAGCGCTTAGAATTTCATAGGTGAATGGGTGGTGCTGAGCCAGAGCGTGTATGTCGTTCCCTTTTTTGTCTAAGCTTTTTACTCGGTCATCTAACTCTTACAGACACTTCTCCCAAGCGTGGTTGGGATCAGGCTCAACATTCTTTCCTTTCGAATCGCCGACCTCGACCTGTCCGCATGCCTTGTTCTTCTCGGCTCGTGGGCTCTCCGATCCGATGCATTTTTCTAGCTCCTTATTTCCCCGACGAGCATTTCCTTGGTGTACTCGTGTCCCCTCCTGAGCGTAATGTCCAGCTTCAGAATCCCAGGGACTCATCGATTGCCGGGCCAAATTTCTTACCGGTGATGGGATAAGAATATGCTCAGGTCGACCCTGCCGTGCTATAGTATCCAGTCGCTCCAGGCATGTTTGGAACAACGTCTGATTTTCTAGAACCTAGAGTTACAACTGTTGGACTTGTGCATTGGTGGCTGGTGCATTCGGGTCTAATCCAGCGAGTTCGGGTAGCATAGGCTATAGGGGCGGGAGAAAAGTTCCCAGATCTCCTTGTGCTGCTGGGAGGATACTTGGCTCTCCTTGTTTACCATCCCGTGCTGAGCTTCTATGTGCGGCAGCTATGCCTCCTTTGAAATTTGTCGGGTGATGGGTCATCCTCCCCGAGACGTCTCTGTCCTCTCAGTGACCATGACTTTTAATCTGGGTTTCCCACAGACGGCGCCAATCTGTTGGAATCATCATTGCGAAGTTGGGTCCGAGCCGATCATCGTGACATGTGTCTCCATGCCAATGGTGAGGCACTTAGTAGGTGTATCACCATTAATCTTCAATACTTTTCCCAAAAGACCTTCCTTCAAAAAGCTTTTTCATTACCAACATACTTGGTCCCACCATCTTGACTTCTATAATTTTTGCCTTTCATTCTGGACTACCAAATCAAATGATCAATTCAATTGACGTCTCTCTCAATTTACCAACAAACTAAAGAATTGGAGTAAATATGTTTTTGGTCATATTAATTGCCTAAAAAACACTCTGTTCTCCTATTATGACCACCTGGAAAACCAATCTTTCCCTCCTCTTGATTCCATTTCTTCTATCTCTTATAAGCTCAAGTGCATTTTTTAAGCTGAAGAAGCTTTCTGGCTTCAAAAGTCGAAACATTTGTACATAAAGGATGGGGACCAAAATACGAGATTTTATCACTCTGTGGCCAATTCTAACCTAAGAAAAAGATGAATTTATTCTATCTCCCTGGAGAATGGTGAGATGTTTACCAACCCCAAAGATATTGCTTTGGCCTTTGCATAATACGTGAGTAACATCTTCACCTCTTCAAAACCCATGAATGCTAATTTTGTGGAATGCTTATTTAATCCTATTATTTCTAATGATGATTGTAGTTATCTTTGTAGGTCCCCCTCCCTTGATGAGATTAAGTGTGTGGTCTTCTCTATGGGCCCTTTCAAAGCTCTTAGAATGGATGGTTTCCAAGCCTGTGTTTTTCCAATTTGGGATTTGATTCAGGATGATCTGCTTTCCTTTGTTTCTAATTTTTTTCTAACTAGTTTTTTACCTGATGGGGTTAACCACACCCTTATCTGTTTTATCCCTAAAATTGACCAAGCTTCAAAGCTTGGGGATTTTCATCTTATTAGTCTTTGTAATGTTATTTATACGATCACATTGCTAAAGTTGTTGCTACCAGGCTAAAAGTTTTCCTTCCTTCTTACATTTCCCCTACCCAGGTTGCTTTTGTATCGGGAATACAGATCTCTGATAACATTGTGATAGCACAAGAAATTTTCCATTTTTTAACCATAGGAAAGGAAAGGTAGGTTTTGTGGCGATTAACATTGATATGTCTAAAGCTTTTGACAGGATTGAGTGGTCTTTCCTCACCTCCATCTTCAAATTTTTAGGTTTTGGGGACCAATGGTGTCACCTTCTTTCTGCCCATATGATCTCTTCTTCCTTTTCTATTAAAATGATTGGAAGTCCCTTCGGTTATTTTAAAGGTTCTCGTGGTATTTGACAAGGATGCACCTTAAGCCCTTACCTGTTTATCACTAGCATGGAGGTTCTGTCTAGGCTCTTGCAACCCTATCGTGAGTTGAATCTCTTCAGAGGAATTAAGGTGGCAAGATTTGCCCTTGAAATTTTCCATTTATTGTTTGCTGATAATATTTTTATTTTTTGTAGAGCCACGTCTGATGATCTTTTGACAATCAAGGCCATCCTTGACCTTTTCTCTGACCTTTTTGGTTAAGAGATTAACTTCTCTAAGAGCAACATTCATTTTAGTAAAAATGTCTATCCTTTTAAGAGAACCAAACTTAGCTCTGTCCTGGGCTTTCTGAGATGTCTCATGATGCGATTTACTTGGGAACTAAATTGTTTCCTTGTAGTCCAAATCTAAATGTTTACTTCAGATTGTAAATAGGATCAATAACCGTTTGAATTCTTGGAAAGCTAATCTCCTCTCTTATGTAGATCGCCTAGTGTTAATCCAATCGGTATTAGCTTTTTTTCCTTCTTACCTTATGAATTGCTTTTCTTTCCCTTTAAATGTTTATAGAAAAATTGATTCTATTTGTTTGAACTTTTGGAATGGTGGCTCGATGAGTAAGAGGAAGACCTCCCTTATCTCTTGGAACACTCTGTGTCTTCCCTCTTCAAAGGGAGGTTTAGGATTTAGGAAAGCCAGAATTCATAATGAGGCTTTGCTTCTTAAATTGGGGTGGAGACTCTTATCTGATGATAAGACTTTATGGGCTCAGCTTCTTAAAGCTCACTAGTTTCCCAACACCTCCCTGTTTGATCCAAAAAAACTCTCTTCAGAAGGGATCTTGGACTTGGAATAGCATTGTTAGCATCATACCTTCTTTAAAATCTTTTAGCCTCAGAAAAATTGACAACAGTCAGGATACTTTCTTTTGGACTGATCACTAGTGTTGTGTCAAGAAATCGTCGAGCAATCCTGCGAGTGCCGTCACCTGCAAGTGGACCAAGGGGTCAACAGAGAGAACCGGTGTGGTTCCGGCCTAGGGCTCTCCGATGCCAAAGTTAGATCTCCTGAGCAAATAGATGAATAGTGATTATTCAATATGAGTTTAGACGTCCCCCAATGGGGTTGTGTACCTTACCTTTTATAGTAGTGTATGGCGGAATGGAGAGTCCCAGTTTGATGGTGATTGTGCCGTTAAGTGGATAGAGGCCCTGGGTAACGGGGCTCTATCCTGATTGGCCATCTCCCCACGGGAGGGCGTGTCCTGGTGGTATCAAGATCCTTGGTGGATAGATACCCGCGTGTGGTGATAATGTCATTGGTGCCTGAATCCGTCTGGGTGACGTGACTTCTAAGCGGTGGCCTAGAGTCCTAGTGGTGACATGAGTCTGTAGTGACACGATTGGGTACAAGTGACCCCGATGTCCGCGTCTGCGTCCATGATGCCGCGCCTGGGTGCAAACCGCCCCTGGGTGAGAGGCCGTGCTTGGGTGCAGGCCGCGCCTGGGTGTGGCTGCGCCTAGGTGAGGCCGCGCCTGAGTGCAGGCCGCGCCTGGGTGCAGGCCGCGCCCGGGTGGGACCCTCGGTTGGTTCTCCTTGGTTCTGGAGTGGGTCGCTCGATGACACATGGCAGCCGCTGATTGGTCCGATGAATCTTGGATGTATCATTTGCCCCCACTCTCTTGAAATAGGATGTCCAAGAGAGTAGATGCCTTTACATAGTGAGGGGTCCGCTACGAATAAACTTTCTTTGCGGGGCTTGCCTATAAATCTATTAGTGAGGTAGGAGAGGTTGGGGGTTCAAACCTTTCCTCCTGCACATTTTCTTCTTTTGTTTTTTGTAGATATATGTTCCTCTCCTTCACTTTCTCTTCTTTCACGTCTCATTTCTCTTTCTTACTTTTTGTCTCCCATTTTGCTCTTCTTTAATTTCTCCTTTGCATTCCACTTTTTGTCTTTTGTCCTCTTTTTGGTGCCCACCATGTGCTTGCCTTTGGGTCACCTAGACTAGTATCCATTTTGCTTGATTTTGGGTCCTTGTGTTTGCTTTGTGCTCACTTGGTGCCTTGTTTACTTGGAGGGTTTGAGTGGTGCTTGGCTTGAGTGCCTTGCCTCTGGTGGTCTCTATCACTTGATCGTGCTAGTGGTGTGGCAGCGTCGTCGTGTGCCTGCCTCCCCGTGCGATCGCCTTCCCCCTAAGGTAAGTTTGACCCCTTCTCTTTCTTTTTCTTTTTTTTATTTTTTTATTTCTTATGCAAGGCTGCGCCTAGGTGAGGCCACGCCTGCAGGTGAGGCCGCGCCTGCAGGTGTGGCCACGCCTAGAGTGGTCACGCCTACGGGCGCGAGGCCACACCTGTGGGGCTTGAGGCTACGCCTGCTGGCACGAGGCCGCGCCTGGGTGGCCGGGCCTGCTGGAGTGAGGCCGCTGGGTTGTCGCGCCTGCGTGAGGCCACACCTAGGTGGCCACCTCCTGCGGGTGTGAGGCCGCGCCTGGGATGGCTGTGCCTGTGGGTGTGAGGCCGTGCCTATGGTGGCCGCGGCGTGGGTGTGATGGACGCTCATGCTTCTCCACTTTTCTTCTTCTTGTCTATGATGGATCTGTTGTTTATACTTTGCAGGTGGCCTTCATTTCATTTTTCTTGCTAGCTTCTCGTCTGGGAGATCGCTTTCTCGAGTAAGTAGTCCATTCCTCTCTTGTCATTCATGTCGTTTCTGGGTGACCTTGGCCCTACTTCAGTCGGGGTTGGATCTTCAGAGGAGCGTTCCCCAGGATCGCCTTCTTCTGTGGGTACTCCATCCTCTATACCCTCCCCTAGTGCTATTGAGGGAGGTGTGAGACCTTCTAGTGTCTCTGGTCCCGATAGGGATCGTAGGCCCTCTGGGGCGGCGTCCTCAGTCGCCGGTCCTGCTGATAGGTTGGGCCATGTTGCTAATATCTTGTCCCCTTCTGACTTGGTCTCCCTCCGTGAGGAGTTCCATATTCCCGCTGACGTCGTGTTGTGTACTCCTGGACCTGGCGAGTATGCCTTCTCTCACCGTGTGGATGAGATCTATCTCTACCGTTTCTTTTTTCTCCAGGGCCTTCGCCTTCCTATCCCTCGCTTTGTCGAGTTGGTGTTAGAGCATTGGCACCTCACCCTAGGGCAGATGTTGCCAAATTCTTGGAGGGTGATCTTGGGTTTCTATGTCTTTTTTGCCCGCCTAGGGCATGCCGCCACTATTCCCCTGTTCTCCTACTTTTATCTGTTGAAGAAAGGGAATCATGGATGTTATCACTTTGCTCGCCGCGTGCTCAAGGGGCCCTATGCCTCTGTGGAGCTTCCCACGGGGATCACTAGCAACATGAAGTATTGGAGGGATCGCTTCTTTTTTGCCATGGTCCCCCGATGCTCACTATGGACTGTTAAGGAAGTCATTGACCTCAAGAGGGTCAACCAGGGGCTTGAGCTGAGTGATTTTGAGGGTGACTCCCTCAAGCTGTGCCTGGGTCGCGATCCGTTCCATGTCCAGGAGTTGGACTCGGAGGCCTTCCTGTCCCTTTGGAAGCTAAGTCCTGGTAAGAGCATTGTCTTTTGTACTTGACTGGCATGTTTGTATTTGAATATATATGTCATCTGACTGGTTGGGCAGTTTATGCAGTGGATATGCGTCCGGACTTCAGTTTGCTCCGTGGTAATCTGCGGAGGAAGGCCGCTTCTCAAGGTGGTCCATCTGCTGGAGTGGCAGATGTTGGTAGTCCTTCTGTGCCTGTGGCTGTTGGAACGAAGCGAAAGGGTGGTCCAGGACATGCCCATGTGATGAGCTCTGGTGTGCGTGTCCTCCTTCCTCGTACTTCTCCTGTTGATGATGGTGTTTCGGGCTCTATGCCTCTGCCTCCATCTATCGCCCCTTCTGGGTCTTTTGAATTGCCCCTCTCCAAGGGGAAAGGGGTGAGTTCCTCTGGTGGTATTGCCACTGATCTTCCCATGATGGATGAGTCCCTGGTGATTACCTTAGGCGTGCCGGAGGGTTCGACCTTGGTTGGAGCCGGTGAGTCACGAGAATGGGTGGACAGGGGTAGGCTCCCTACTGCGAGGTTGGCCTTGCAGAGGCTTAGCAATTCGTGTCTGGCCCAGACTCTCTACCATGATATGGCTTCGATGAGTCATCCCTTTTTTGTCTTGTCATGTTCGCTGCTCCACTTATACTTAGAGTATTTTATCGCTTGCCATGTTGATTGTAGGTCCATCACCGTGTTGTTGAGGCGGTGCTTCGATTGGAGAGTCACGCTTCTCGCGAGGTGCAGATACAATGCACCCTACGTGATGTGGAGAGGGAGCTCCAGGGACAGATTGATGCCAGTGAGAGGGCCGAGGCCGACGCACAGAGGGCGTCAGAGGAGCTCGAGGTGACGTCCGGGAAGCTCCTGGAGGTGTCTAAGGACCTTCGTGTGATCTTTGCTGGTGCGGCCGAGAGCTTGGCCAGGTTTCTTGCCTTGGAGGAGGAGCTTCATTCGTTGAGGGGGAGTCATGAGGCGGAGCTGGCATCTGCAAGCGAGTGAGCTGTGGCTGAGTTTCAGGCGTCCTCGGTGTTCTCGACGCTGTATCAGGCGCAGCTTCAGCCTACCTATGAGGGAGGGGTCTGGGACTTAGCAGCTTATGTCCTGGAAGTGACCCCCGATTATGACTTCTCTGTCTTGGGGTTCTCTGAGTTTGCTGTGGCGCTTCCTGGTGTGGCGGTGGTGGAGAGCGTTCCAGTGTCAGAGGTGGAGGCTGCCCTGCCTGAGGGGGGTGCTGCTGCATGCCTTCTCGAGGTGGACATGATGTCTCCTGCTGGGTCGGAGGTGACCCACCCCTCTGTGGTCCCTTGACCCTATGGCCGTACCGATCTTGTAGACGTTTTGAACTTTTTCCTTTTTGAACTTGAGTTGTAACTATTATGACTTCTCTATGTAATCACTGTTGCTTTTCTTTGATTGCATTGTCTCTTGGAGGTTGATTGCACATTGGTGCCCTATGACCCTTGATAGTCGTGGGATTTTGGTAGTGGCGTTGCGCCTTGGTGGTCATTGGACCTTGGTGGCCTTGTGCCTGGGCGGTCATCGGACCTTGGTGGTATGACGCCTTAGGCGTAGAGCCTCAGTGGTGGCATGACGCCTTAGGCATGAAGCCTCGGTGGTGGCATGACGCCTTAGGCATAAAGCCTCCGTGGTGGTATGACGCCTTAGGCATGAAGCCTCAATGGTGGCATAACGCCTTAGGCATGAAGCCTCAATGGTGGCATAGCGCCTTAGGCATAAAGCCTCAGTGGTGGCCTAACGCCTTAGGCATGAAGCTTCAGTGGTGGTATAACGCCTTAGGCATGAAGCCTCAGTGGTGGCATAGCGCCTTGGGCATAAAGCCTCGATGGTGGCATGATGCCTTAGGCATAAAGCCTCAGTGGTGGCATGCTGCCTTAGGCATAAAGCCTCGATGGTGGCATGACGCCTTAGGCATAAAGCCTCGATGGTGGTATGACGCCTTAGGCATAAAGCCTCAGTGGTGGCATGACGCCATAGGCATAAAGCCTCAGTGGTGGCATGTTGCCTTAGGCATAAAGCCTCAGTGGTGGCATGACGCCTTAGGCATAAAGCCTCAGTGGTGACATGTTGCCTTAGGCATAAAGCCTCAATGGTGGCATGTTGCCTTAGGCATAAAGCCTCCGTGGTGGCGTGACGCCTTGGTGTAGTGGCAGTGATTCAATTGAGTAGTAGAAGAAGACAAGTATTCCTGAAACACCTCTTTCTTTTGAATGAAAATTTTCAAATTGCCCTTGAAACAGTGATGTCGTCTACTACTACTGCTGCTGCTACTACTGTTGTTACCACTACCACTACTGCTACTACTTGACTACTACTATTGATGGAGCTATTTGCTTCTACTGGTAATACTTCTTCAGGTGTTCTGAGTTCCAAGTACGGTCTACCTTCTTGCCCCCCGGAGTCTTCAAGCGGTAGGTCCCTGGACGTATCTGCTTGGAGACTATGTAGGGTCCTTCCCAGTTGGCTGACAGCTTCCCTGCCTTCCGTGGCTGTGATGCACTTGCCCTCCGTAGGACTAGATCTCCCTGGTGGAATAGCCTTTCCTTGACCCTGGCATTATAGTACCTGGCAGTACGTTGCTGGTAGGCGACATTCCTTAGTAGTGCTCTCTCACGGACCTCATCTATAAAGTCTAGGTTCGCCCGTAGTCCGTCGATATAGGTATGTTCGTTGAAGTACAGAACCCTATGGGACATGGCGCAAACCTCTACTGGCGCCAATGCTTCAGTGCCATATGCTAGGCGGAATGGGCTCTCTCCTGTGGGTGTCCGTACTGTAGTTCGGTATGCCCACAGGACGCTTGGTAGCTCTTCGACCCATTTTCCTTTGGCTCCCTCTAGCCTTTTCTTGACTCCTTCCAGTAGTGTTCTGTTGGTGACCTCCACCTGACCATTGGCCTGTGGGTATGCTACCGATACAGGCCGATAGTCGATGTTGTAGCTGTCACAGAATGCTTGGAATTTGGGATTGTTGAATTGTTTGTCGTTGTCTGAGACGAGGATCTGTGGTACCCCAAACCTGTAGATGACGTCATCGCGAACAAACTTCTCCATCTCTGTCTCTATTATCTTGGCCAAGGGTTTAGCTTCGACCCACTTGGTGAAGTAGTCAATCGCGATGACCAGGTACTTTCTGTTTCTCGATGTTGCAGTGAAGTTGCCTAAGATGTCCAGTCCCCACATGGTAAAAGGTATGGGGTTGAGGATTGATGTCAACTTGGTGGCGGGTAGATGGGGTACTGGGGCGAACAACTGACATTGCTCGCACTTCTTGGCATATTGGATGGCCTCCTCTTGCATTCATGGCCAGTATAGTCCCTGGCGGAGGATTTTGTAGGCTAGGGCTCGTCCCCCCATGTGGCTTCCACATATCTCCTCATAGACTTCTGATAGGGTGTACTCTGCCCCCTTGGGTCCTAGGCACCGGAGTAGTGGTGTTGTTGCCCCTCGCTTGTACAGTACCCCATCTAAGACGGTGTACTTTGCCGCTCTCGTCCTGATCTTCCTTGCCTCTGCCTTGTCTTCTGGTAAGACGTCGTTTTGGAGGTAGTTGAGTAGAGGGTCCATCCAGCTAGGTCCCTCCCCGGTTTCGTTAACCTGCTTTTCCTTATACGTTGGCTCATGCAGGATCTCAACATAGACTGCGCTAGCTAAATTTCAGAGTTCCTCATTGGCTAGCCTGGATAGGGCGGCGGCGTTCTCGTCCCTGGGAACTCGAACCATCTCGAACTTCATGAAACCCTCGATCAATGCTTGAGCACATGCTAGGTATGATGCCATCCTATCATCTTTCACCTCGTACTCTCCATTCACCTAATTCACCACGAGCTAGGAGTCGCTCCGGGTGGATAGGTGTGTGACTTGGATGACTCTGGCCACCCGGAGTCCAGCTAGTAGTGCTTCATATTCTGCTTCATTATTGGATGCTTGGAAGGTGAATCGGAGAGCATATTGGATATGTAATCCTTCGGGGCTGGTTAATATGAGGCCAGCGCCGCTTCCCACCGCATTACTCGACCCATCCACGAACATGTCCCACGATCTGTGATCCTTCTCCTTAGGCTCCCCTATCTCTGGTTCGATCTCAGACAGGGTACACTCTGCAATAAATCTGTAAGAGTCTGGCCTTTGATGGCTGTCCTTGGTTGGAACCTGATGTCATGCTCACTTAACTCCACCGCCCAGGCTATTAATCGTCCGGAGACGTCTGGCTTGTGGAGTATCTTCTTCAGAGGCAAGTCTGTGAGGACCGTGATGGTATGGGCTTGGAAGTATGGTCATAGCTTCCTAGCTGCGATTACCAATGCATAGGCTACCTTCTCGATCCTAGTGTACCTAGTCTCTACATCGATCAGAACATGGCAGACGTAGTAGATAGGCCTCTGGACTTTGTCTTCTTCCTTCAGCAGTACTGCGCTGACTGCGACAGGGGTGGTGACCAGGTAGAGCTGTAACTCTTTGTTAGGTTTTGGTCTCCCAAGCAGTGGTGGGCTCTCTAGGTACTCCTTCAATTCTTCGAACGCCTTCTGCCACTCTTCTATCCATGTGAAATCTTTAAGGCTTCAGAGGTTCTTCAATGTTTTAAAGAATGGTAAGCACTTATCACCTGATCGTGACACGAACCTGGAAAGGGCGGCGATCCTTCCATTCAACCTCTGCACTTCCCTGACCATCCGAGGAGGTGCCATCTCTTGGATGGCCTTGATCTTGGATGGGTTGGCTTCTATTCCGCTTACTGAGACCATAAACCCCAGGAATTTTCCTGACGTTACACCGAAGGCGCACTTTGCAGGGTTTAGCTTCATCTGGTTCCTCCTCAGTATTGTGAATGCTTCCTCTAAGTCGGTCAGGTTTTGGTTAGCGTGGATGCTTTTCATGAGCATGTCATCCACATATACCTCCATGCTGCGCCCGATCTGCTCCTCGAACATCTTGTTGATCATCCTCTGATAGGTGGCCCCTGCATTCTTCAACCCGAACGGTATGACGTTGTAGCAGTAGTTCTCTTTGTTCGTCCGAAATGCGGTGTAGGACTCATCACCCTCATGCATGAGGATCTGGTTGTACCCAGAGTAGGCATCCATGAAACTCAGCATCTCATGGCCGGTGGTGGCGTCAATCAGTAGGTTGATCCTGGGCAATGGGTACTCATCTTTTGGGCATGCCTTGTTCAAGTCAGTGGGTACACACATCCTCCACTTCCCACTTGGCTTTGGTACCATGACCACGTTTGCGAGCTAGGTTGGGAACTTCTCCTATCTGATGAACCCTGATTGGCTTAACTTCTTGACCTCTTCCTTGATTGCTGCTTGTCGATCGAGGGCAAAGTTACGCCGCTTCTGTTGAATGGGCTTCCTGGTTGGGTTGACATGTAGTCGGTGCTCTGCTATAAAACGTGGTATTCCTGGCATGTCGGAGGTCAACCATGCAAAGACATCTATGTTCGCTTGGAGGAGGTGTCCAAGCCCTTCTTTCTGTTCCTTGCTTAGTAGCGAGCCAACCTGTACGACCTTGGAGGGGTCATCCCGACTGAGGGGCCATAGGATGAGGTCTTCCACTAGTCTTCCGCTTCTCTCTGTCAGTTCATCTCTCTGGTCACTGACCATGTTCTCTAGGCAGAGTGTCATTCCACAGGTGTTACCATTGTTCTTTTTCATGAAGGTGGCGTAGCACTCCTTTGCTTTCTTCTAATCTCCTCAGACTTTGCCTACCCCATTCTCGGTGGGGAACTTCATCTTCAGGTAAAGTGGCTATATGACTCCTCTAAGGGTTGTCAGAGATGGTCGCCCTAGGAGGCCATTGAAGGACACCACGGACTTAACGACTATGAAATTCACTATGATGGTCACTTGTCAAGGGTGTACCCCTAAGGTGACGGGTAGTTCTATGGTACCTCTGATGGAGGCGGTGGCACCTGAGAATCCATGGAGATAAGTGGGCTCTGGCTTGAACTGATCGTCCCCGAACCCGAACTGTCGATAGGCATCCAAGGAGAGTACGTCAACAGACGCCCCCATGTCTATCAGTACCCTGTGTACAGGTTGGTTGGCTACCTCCACCTGTACTACCAGGGCATCCTCATGTGGGAAGTTTAGTCCTTCCAGGTCTTCATTCGATAAGGAGATCACCGCCTCGGTCTTGGCTATCTTGCTTGGCTTCTCTGCCACTCCCACGAACCTGGCATGGGCTTTAGCTTTTCTGGTGGACTCTTGCCCAGTCCTCCAAGTATGGTGAGGATAGGCAGTCCCTTGGTGCCACTAGGTTCTGTTGCATCTCTCCGTTCTTCTGGGTGGTCTCTCTCTCAATTTGTTCTTCTTTCTTCTCGTCTCGGTTCCACTCTGTCTCCGTCGCGACCTTGGTCTCCTTAGCCTGAGCGGTTGTCACGTCTCCCCTTCACATACTTGTTCAAGCTTCCTGCTCTTTCAAGTTGTTCTATCTCTCTCTTCAATTGATAACACTCCTCTGTGTCGTGCCCATTCTCTTTATGGAAGAAATAGTACTTGTTAGGGTTTTGCTTCTCTAGTCCGGCTAGCATGGGCCGTGGCCAATGGAGTAGGTCACGGTCTTGGATCTGTATGAGTATCTGGGACCTGGTGGTGTTCAGCAGTGTGAACTCAGAGGTGCTTGCCCTCTCACTTCTCTCTGGGCAACGGTCTGTCCTCCTAGATGGGCGGTCGCCCTTCTCTTGTCGACACTCTATCCTCGACCTCTTACCTTCTTTGCAGTCATCAGGTGCTGACCTCTTGTTGTCCTGCGGCTTGGCCTCGATTATTTTTGTTTTGGCTTGTAGTACCTCAGCCATATTTGCAAACTCGTTGCACTGCTTCAGGAGCTCTTTCATAGTCATGGTCTCATGACGTGCCAGGTCCTTGATCAAGTCCAGGTCCCTGATACCTCCTGCTAGGGCTACATGCTGTGTCTAGTCGTCCAAGTCTCTAACCTCCAGGGACTCCTTGGTGAACCTGCTAACGTACTCCCTGAGAGATTCCTCAGGGTTCTGTACCACATTCAGTAGATTGACGGTGATCTTCTTCTACTTGACACTGCTTTGGAAGCGGGTGACGAACTGTTCGCATAGCTCTATGAACGAGCATATAGATCTCGGTCGTAGCCTGGAGAACCATGATGTGCCTGCTCCCTTGAGGGATGCAGGGAATGCCCGACAGGAGACCACGTTCGTCCCACCATACAGTGTCATCATGCCATTAAAGTAGTTGATGTGGTCATTAGGGTCAGTGGTACCGCTGTAAAGTTCAAAGGTGGGTAGTCAGAACCTTGAAGGTAGCATGGCTGACATGATCTCTGCCAAGATTGGGTGTTGTCCAGGTATGGAATGTGTCTCACCTTTGGTCTGCTTCTTCAACCCTTCCAGCTTCTCATCCAGGTCGTGGATTCTTCGATCGAGCTCCTCGTCCCGTGTCTGTCCCTCACGCCTGGACAAACATTCGCTGCGACCCCGTTCACGCTCTCTCCTAGATGTCCCCTCTCGCCTTGAGTGTTGGCGGGATGGTGAATGGTCACACCGTGATGAACCCTGTCGTGAAGGTGAGGGGCTTTACTCTCTGTAGGTCCGGCTTCGTCGTGGTATGTGACCTTCTTCAAGTCATCCGTCGAACACAGACCTTCGGACCGATCTCTGCGGGCTAGGCACCCTCGCCCTGGGTGTTGGCGTCCTCCCACGTTCTAACCATGGCGAGAGGTCTCTTGTTCTCCTGGGACGCTGGGAAGGCTCCCTCCGCTGCTGAGTGGGGGTTGCCTGTTGCACAAGTCTCTCTGATCCCACGCCCCTGGGAGATGATCTCCTAGGGTTCGGCTCTTGTCGAGGTACGGACTCCACCCTTGCTGATGGCGACGTCCTTCGGCGGTGAGACGTTGCACGCTGTGTCAAATATTCTAGAAAGAGTCATTGTTCATCGAGGATCTATCGTTGCAGGTCATTGATCTGACCCACAGTGGCTGGAGCATTGGGGTCAAGTATCATCTCCACCACCACATCGTCTGCCTCATCATTGTTGGGCTCGTCGATCATAAACTGGTCATTAAGGGGGATCTCTTCCTCCAGAGGGACATGGTCTTGGTCATTGGCTCTGCGGCGAGAGCACTCTGGGGGTGGTGATCCATTCCTTGCTCCGTTGTTGGTGGTGGTAGTCTTCCTTCATGCCATTGAATGAATATGGAAGCGAGCTAGTAGCTGTAATGGCTAGCGTCGTTCCCACAGACGGCGCCAATCTGTTGCGTCAAAAAATCATCGAGCAGTCCTGCGAGTGTCGTCACCTACAAGTGGACCAAGGGGTCAACAGAGAGAACCGGTGTGGTTCCGGCCTAGGGCTCTCCGATGCCAAAGTTAGATCTCCTAAGCAAATAGATGAATAGTAATTATTCAATATGAGTTTAGATGTCCCCCAATGGGGTTGTGTACCTTGCCTTTTATAGTAGTGTATGGTGGTATGGAGAGTCCCAGTTTGATGGCGATTGTGCCGTTAAGTGGATAAAGGCCCTGGGTAACGGGGCTCTATCCTGATTGGCCATCTCCCCGCGGGAGGGAGTGTCCTGGTGGTATCAAGATCCTTGGTGGATAGATACCCGCGTGTGGTGATAACGTCATTGGTGCTTGAATCCGTCTAGGTGACGTGACTTCTAAGCGGTGGCCTAGAGTCCTGGTGGTGACATGAGTCTGTAGTGACACGATTGGGTACGAGTGGCCCCGATGTCCACGTCTGTGTCCAGGATGCCGCGCCTGGGTGCAGGCCATGCCTGGGTGCAGACCGCTCCTGGGTGAGAGGCCGCACCTGGGTGCAGGTCGTGCCTGAGTGAGAGGCCGCGCCTGGGTGCTGGCCGCTCCCAGGTGGGACCCTCGGTTGGTTCTCCTTGGTTCTAGAGCGGGTCGCTCGGTGACACGTGGCAGCCGCTGATTGGTCCGATGAATCTTGGATCTATCAACTAGATTCCATTAATTCATGGTTTCTCCATTCTCTCATCTTCTTCTCCTAGAGTGTTCCCGGAGAAGGTCTATTTATTTTCTAACTCTTCCAATTGGAATTTTGATTTGCTTAATAAATCGGCTCCGTTGTTTTTTCCTAACATTGTGAATATTCCTCTCTCTGATTCTAAAGATTCTTTGTGGTGCACTTTAACCAAAGATGGTAGATTTTGTACTAAGATGGTGGCTAAATTTCATCAGTCTTTATCCTTTGATCATGATTTGCCTCTTTCCTCTTGGTGGAAGTTTTTTTGTAAAGTTAACTTACATCCTAAATTTAAAATTTTTTTCTAGAGTGTATTACATGCAGAGCTTCCAATTAAGGATACAGTTTTTGACATGGGCTCAGATCGATGCCACTTATGCCCTCTGTGGCATTTGTGTCGAGACCCACTAGCATATCTTCCTCTCCTGTGATTGGGTTAAACATATTTGGGCAGCTGGTCCTTTGGGTCTAAGAACTAAGTTTATATCCAATTCTTCTTTGGAACAATTCTGCATTTCCACCTTGATGAATCACAAGCTTGACAAGCCTTCTGTAATCTATTTTTGGTTTTTTTTTCAATTTTGATTTTAATTTGTTATTTTATCTGGGACACTAGGAATTGTATTTCTTTTAATTCGGCTAAGCCTGATCCTCTTTTGGTGTTAAGGAAGGTTGAACAATGGAGAGATCTCCATATCTCCCCCCCCCCCCCCGAATTTCATCCCTGGTTGTAACTAATGACGAGATCATCTCTTTTACTCAATTGTCTGTTTTACCTATTCTGGATTTTCTATGTTGGTATGTGCAGGACTCCAATCTAAAGACATAGGATCAGTAGGGTGGACCTCTTGCATTTTGTTAAAGGGCAAATTGGTTTTGGTCGTTGCAGGGATGATTTCTCCAAAGCATGATTTGGAACCAAAACTTTTTGGTCTTCTCACAGGATTAGAGCATGCTGAGAAACTGAGTTTGGAGATGAAAGAAGTTTGGTTCTCTCATAAAATGTTGCCCGGTCTTCCATCTCCATCCCAATCTCTGTGGCTTTTAGCGATTCTAACCCTCGTTTTGCAGATTGTGGATATCTCTAGAGAAGCTTCTTTTTTATATTGTCAGAATGATAATTTATTATCTTTCCACAGGTTTTGGACCCTTAAATTCCATGACTCTAACTCTCATTTTGTCTATGCCCTTGATGTAAAGTTGCCCTTGGAGTAATTAATATATATATATATTTCTGTTTCTTATAAAAAAAAAAAAGGGAAACACGGTCCCTTATCTACATTCACCCAAAAAAAAAAAAAGGAGGTAAACTACACCAAAGGTGTCCAATCTTTGTAAAAAAGGCATTTTGGGTGCTCAATCTTTGAATAGTAATGTTTGAGGTGCCTTTTGGTTTAGTCATACTTTAAAATGATTAAAATTTTAAGTTTACCCTTCTCATGTCTCAACTCTCACTCCACCTTCACTTCCATCTAGTCTTGACCCCAACCAAATAATACTAAGGGTAAATTACAGGTGCGGGTGCGGTGGGGGTGGTGTAGAGGGCGAGGATAAGGGTTTTGGGATAAGGTTTCCCTCTAATCTTCTCCACGTCCCTTCACTCTCAGAACAAATCGTGTGGCTAAGAAACTTGAACATTGGCTCTGCTTGCTTGCAGAAGCCAGAGTGAGATGGAGAAAAGTAATTCAAAGTTTATTCATCACTAACCCTATCTATTTCTCTAAGACCTTTGTGGAGAAGACAAAACTCCAGTATCCAGCATGACAGCTCTACAAGCTTCTCTTCTTTGCTGAGCTTCATGTTTGCATTTCTATTATCCAAAACGTCCTCACCTATCTACTATTAATTTCCATGACTCTATTTCTTCGACTTCTCTTTCATTTTCCTCGTCTAAATCCCGTAACTAGAAATCTCAATTTCATCGGCACCGTCCTTTAATTCTTCATTCATTGCAGCCGAAAAATGCAAATTTAAGTTCCAGATCGGACTTATCCAGGAACGACTATATTCTAGATAGCGAAAATTTTCAGAATGGAGATTTATCAAAGAAAGTTGGCGGTGAAGACTCAAGAATGAAGCACGAGGTTTCAATCATAGAAGACAAGATAGCTGGGAAAATTAGCACTAAAGTGGAAATAGAACCAAAGTCTAGCAGTCCTTTAGAGAAAGAAAAAATGAATTTGCAAATTTTCATTAATAGCGGTCCTAGTTGGAGCATGATGCCATGATGCAGGTGTGGGTGTGGTGGAGTGGCGGAGAGGGTAGCGCGAGTTGCGAGGAAGGACGGTGAAGCAGGGTTGGTGTGGGCAGGGCTGTGAGGGGTGGGGTTGTAGGGGGCGAGGCTGTTGACGGTGGCGGTGGTGGTTAGGATCAGGACTGGTTGGAAGTGAAGGTGGAGTTGAGACTTGAGACTCGAGAGGAGTAACTTTGGAAATTTAATCATTTTAGAGTATGACTAATCCAAAAGGCACTCTAAACGTTACTTTTCAAAGATTGGGCACCTAAACTATCTTTTTTTACAAAGATTGGGCACCTTTGATGTAATTTACCCCAAAAAAAATGAGGGGCAATTACTATCACTCTCTTGTACTTAGCTTATATTTACTGATACTCTCCTGTCTTAAACGTTGTTTCAGATACTCCCTACATTTAGACTTTCACCTCTTCTTTTCTCCTGAGATTTTTCATTACACAAAGGGTAGGTCGTCATTTTGCACGCTCATGTGTCTAAGCACAGGAGCTATGTGGCCAGGTAGCTTTATTTTTCCCTATTTTTTTATTCAATCCAATTTTTTCATTCAACTTCATTAGGGTTGCAACAGGGTCGGGTTGGGCCAGGCTTTTTAAAACCCTAGCCCAACCCTGAGTCCCCTTAGCTGGGCCTAAGCCCGCCCTGACCCTGACTTAGGGCCTAAATACCTTGACCCTAACCCTGACCCTGACGGGCCAAGCCCAGCCCAAGCCCGCCCTAGCCCTGCAATAATTAAATTAAAATAACAAATTCTAGAGAAGATGTGAGAGAGGAAACTTTAACCCATGACCTTTTGATAGCAATTGGTTTTTTCACAGTACAAACTGCCAAGTGCACTAAGCACTTATTTATATTAGTAGTAGCTTCTATTTTTTAATAAATAAAGAAATTTCTTCAGTGCCAAAATCAAGGTAAAAAATCAGGATCAAAATCAGGGTCGGGCTGAGCCCGAGGTCTCAACCCTGACCCCGAGGTCTCAACCCTCAACCCTAACTCAGGGCTAGGGATTTTTGGCCCTAACCCGCCCTCAGGGCCAGAAATCTTAGCCCAGGCCCTGTTCGGGCTTAGGGCGGGTTCGGGCCGACAGGGCCAAACTTGCAGCCCTAAACTTTATGCTCTCCTTCTCCTTTTTCTTTTTCTTTTTCTTCTTCTTTTGCGAATAGAAAAAGCAACCCATCCCCTCCCTTGTCTATAAGCCCGCCCACCCCCCTTTCCTCCCTCCCCAACCTCCTCAACCCCGACCCACCCTCACCTACCTATTGGATATTGTCCTTCAAACTCATAATTTATATCTAATATTAATTTCATTTAACTTGCATAATCATTATTTAGCTATGTTTTCACCTAAAATATATTCAACAAAGGACCTGTCTGGACATCTTGTTTATATGGTCGGCACATCATGTGCTTTTAGGAATGTTGATTCCATGACACATGTGAGTGCACATACGGTGTGTGCATTGTACAGAATCACATCATGTGTTCTTCGGAGATCCCACAGTTCTCGGGTTTGAGTGCACATACGAGAATCTTACATGTGTTACTGCCAATTGATAAGTAGCAAGATTCTTATTTATACAATTTGATTGGTCCCTTGACCTAAGAAGTCCTCATAGTTACAGTTCGCATCATGTATTTGGCACACCAATGGTTGATGCTTTCTAGACTATAAAGTAGTGTATTGGATTCATGGTATTTGATCATGAATAAAAGGGTTGCTCAGCACGGAATCCATTGCCCTTCTAGGGAATATCATGGAGAGAGAAAATCTATGTAGGATTGGACATAAATCCGGATCCAGTGATGTTTTTGTAAAGTTTTGCAAATTGTTTTGAAATTTATACTATTTATTAATAATTTAACAAAATGTTTTCGTCCAATCAAATTTTTTTTTGGTTAAGAGGGAAGTACTGAATAAGATAACCATGTATACAACCTAAAGCTTCAGACGTTCAAAGTCTTGAGAGCCAAGGAATGTAATGCGGTCATTCTGTCCTACCCATGACGGACAATGCCTTCCTAACCAGGGCATCTGCTATACAATTCGTAGCCTTTCGAATACACAAAAAAAAAAAAAAAAAAGGATTGAAAGGATGATAAAAGTGATCTAATATCCTGAAGTACAACTAAAATCTCCAATGGTGGGAGTTTTAAGGGGTCATTGATCAGTTCAATGATCTCCTTGTTGTCTGTTTCGACTTCTAGGTGAGTGAAGTTGGATTTCAATGCTTGATAGATTGCACTTCTAATTGCAAGACATTCCCCTTGGAATGGAGAAGCAAAATGATGCGGCATTGAGATAGCCTGCGCAAGGCGTCCCTCATAGTCTCTAAAAACAAAACCCAATCCTCCCTTTGCCTGGCCCTGTGGAATAGCAGCATCACAATTAACTTTCATAACACCAAAAGAAGGTGTCTTCCAATTGTCACGCGAAACATTAGGTGTAGCTAATGAAGCTAAAACATGATTCACAGCAGTAGAACCACATATAGAGAATTCATTGAAGGCCTTTTCTACTACGGATATTGTTGGCCAAACAACGGTCCAGGGATCAAACCATGGTTCCCTAGGGAGACCAAGATATTTATCCTTAGGGTTTTGCACGCCCCGGGTTAGCCCATGGTGTCCCATGGATGCCCCATTTTAAATTTTAGGGCTTCCCATGGTCGCCTATGGGAACCCTGGTGCATCCTTGTTAGGGTTTCTCCTTCCCTCATGTGTCCCATAAAATTTATTATCACAGTAGGGACGAAGAAACTCATCCTTAGTCCATCACATGGTAAGGGAGATCCATCCCTAACTCGAATGCGCAGCGGAAAAGGTCGATTCGAGTTTCTTTCGCATCCCATAAATATTAATAATCAATGAACAAAAAAAATTAATAAAGAACTGCTAACCTGGTGAGCCTCAAGTGTTGCTCCTCCAATAGACAGTGGTTCTTCCTCCAGCGAGCGCTCCAAGCAAACAGATATGAACCTCCAATGGTGCTACCAAGGTTCTACACGCCAGTCCTAGATGCCCTCAAACTCTTCAGCACAGATCTAGGGTTTCACAAACCCTAACTCTCAAACACAGGTGAGAGAAGCAAGAAGAAGAAGAGAGATCACAAGAGGGAGAGAGAGAAACCAAAAACATAGGAGAGAGAGTGTCTGCTCCAAAAACATGGAGAGCTTCCTCTTCTGCATTTTATGGTCCCCTATTTATAATAATAGGGTTTAATTAAATCCTAGATAGATTTAATAGAGCCCTAGTGAGAGTCTGACTCTCTCTCTCTCAGTCTGGCAGTTCTGTTTAAACTCAAAGTGCTAAATAGGTGAAGAAGCAGAATCTAATAGAGAAAGTATTAATTAGATTCTTTATTTAATTATTAATGGATAATTATAATTAGCACCAAATCCATTAATTAAATAAAGAGCCAATTAAATTAGCAAATTCCAAATAACTCCCTATATGATAACAATTTATCATATACAACCCCCCCACTAATCAACACCATCATTATGGAATCTAGGGCATGTACACATGTACTGCCAAACCCCAATCTATAGTACATGTCCATATAAGAGCACCTGTGCATCCGATCGGGTCCCGCAAAACTCGATAAAACACTTTATTTGAAATAACTATAAATAATGTATCATTTTATGTAAAATAAATTTTGCAAAACCATTTCCAAAACGGTACTGGATCCAGATTCTTATCCGACCATGCACAGACAGTCTCTATCTTGGTGTTCCCCAATCGGGCAGTGGTGACCATGTTGGATAACTCCTTCACTCACAAAGTGTTCACGAATTCCCAGAACACCGGCTTTGACTTTCTTGAGTCTCAGTCATTGATGAACCAAAGAATGCGATCACACTTTACAGTGACAGGGTTCCCTCAGGTACAGGGTATCGGTGACACATGTCTATCTCTTTGTACATCTGGCAGTAATACATGAGGGAATCGACAAAGTAGATTCTTCACCAATGCACACATCAAACGTGTGAGCACTGACGTTTGTACCCTGACATCACATGTCTAGGCATACCCAATGCGACGACCATATGATAAGGGTGCCCAGCCCAAACCCTAGTCGTGACTACCATTTTAAGTATAACTTACGGACACATAATGCTCAAAAAGTTTATATCGCATGTGACAATATTAAACTAAAATGTATAAATGTTCAATACAAAGGTGAACCGGGTTGAACCGGACCAAACTGGGTTTGATGGACACACACTTGTCCAACAATCTCCCACTTGTACATCAAAGCCAATTCCACATACATTTTAAACCCATACCCTCCATGTGTTTCTCAAACACTCCTGGTGACAAACCCTTTGTCATGGCATCAGACACATTTTCAGTTGTATCCACTTTGGAGATACTCACGTCACCCTGCTGGATAATCTCTTTGATGAGGTGATACTTCCGCTGCATGTGCTTGTTCCTCTGATGAGCCCTAAGCTCCTTAGCTTGTGCAATGTCCCCTCTGTTGTCACATAACAGGGGAATAGGGCCCTTGACAAGATCAGGGACTACCTCCAAATCTGATAGGAATTTCCTCAGCCAAACACCTTCTTTTGCTGTATCACAAGCTGCAAGGTATTCTGCTTTGGTAGTAGAATCGGCTGTAGACTTTTATTTCGCACTCCGCCACACAATGGTACCTCCACCCATTAGATATACCATCCCGGACGTGGATTTTCTGTCATCCTTGTTAGTTTGGAAATCCGAATCTATGTATCCCAATACTGACAGCTGATCAGATCCAAAAACCAAGAAATATTCCTTAGTCCTTCTCAGGTACTTGAGGATATTCTTGACAGCACTCCAATGCTCGCGTCCAGGTTTAGATTGATAACGACTTACCATACCTACTACATAACAAATGTCCGGCCTCGTACACAACATAGCATACATAAGACTCCCTACTGCTGAGGCATAGGAAATCCTCTTCATCTCTTCAATGTCTGTCTGAGACTGAGGACATTGAGATCTGAAAAGACTGACTCCATGTTTGAAGGGAACACTTCCCCTCTTGGAGTTCTCCATACTAAATCTGGCCAGGACTTTGTCTATATAGGTCGCCTGTGACAAGCCTAGCATCCTTTTCTAGCGGTCTCTTACGAGTTTGATCTCAAGGATATAGCTAGCTTTACCAAGGTCTTTCATCGAGAACGTTGTGGATAACCACTGTTTTACTGATGAAAGGAATCCTACATCGTTACCAATCAGCAATATGTCATCTACGTATAAAACAAGAAAACATACTGCCCTCCCACTGATCTTCTTGTAAACGCATGGTTCATCCATGTTTTGATCAAAACCAAACGATTTGATTGATTGATCAAACCTGATGTTCCAGCTCCTGGAAGCCTGCTTCAGCCCATAAATGGACCTCTGTAATTTGCACACCTTTCTTTCTTCCTCCAAGGAAGAGAACCCCTCTGGCTGTTCCATGTAGATTTCCTCTTGAAGGAACCCATTTAGAAATGCAGTCTGCACATCCATCTGCCAGATCTCATAATCAAAGTGTGCTGCGATAGCCAATAAAATCCTGATGGATTTCATCATCACTACTGGTGAAAAGGTTTCCTCATAGTCTATACCCTCTTTCTGGATATAGCCCTCTACTACCAGTCTCGCTTTGAATCTTTTGACCTTTTCATCTGCGCCCTTCTTCCTCTTGAAGATCCATTTACATCCAATCGGCTTGAAGCCAAGTGGTTGATCGACTAGAGTCCAGACCTTGTTGGAATGCATCGAATCGATTTCAGAGTGCATTGCTTCCAGCCACCTAGTGGCATCAACATCCTTTAGAGCCTCAGAGTATGTCATCGGATCATCATCCGATTCAATCGATACCATGTGGAACTCTTCCACTGTTTCCTCTTCGGTTAGAAGAGTTAGCCTGGTGGGTGGTCTAATTAATAGTCCTCCCACTGCGTCTAGGTTCCTCAGGTGTTGGTATTTCAGCGGCTATGTCAGTGGTCTCACTTCTGGAAGTGACGTTTCTGAGCCATCTGATAGCTCTTTTATGACTACTGGTTCGGACCTCTGGGTCATCATTTCTTCCTCCAAAAATGTGACATGTTTACTTACAATGACCTTCTGGTCAACTGGTTCATAGAAATAATAGCCTATCGTGCCTTTGGGGTAGCCTAAGAAATAGCATCTCAAAGTCCTGGATTCCAACTTGTCTGTCTGTTGCTTTCGCACATGTGCTATGCAACCCCATACCCTAAGATGTTGAATACTGGGCTTTCGCCCCTTCCACAACTCAAAGGGTGTCTTGGCTACAGACTTAGATGGAACCCTATTCAAGATATATATCGCCGTCTCTAAAGCGTACCCCCAGAAAGAAAGAGGCAGCTCACTATAAGTGAGCATCGTCCTGACCATATCCAATAGGGTCCGATTGCGTCGTTCGGATACACCATTTTGTCGTGGTGTGCCTGGATTAGTTAGCTGACTAACTATCCCTTAGGATATGAGATGTTCTTTAAACTCATCCGATAGATACTCCCCTCCACGATCTGATCGTAAGGACTTGATGCGTTTATCGAGCTGTCTTTCAACCTCGGCTTGGAATTCTTTGAATTTATCAAAGGCTTTCGATTTCCTATACATCAAGTATTTGTAACCATATCTAGAGTAATCATCAGTGAACATGATAAAGTACTCATACCCATATCTTGCTTGTATGTTTATGGGTCCACACACGTTAGTGTGTATCAACTCCAACAGATCTGTGGCTCTAGCACCTTTATTGCTAAAGGGTTTCTTGGTCATTTTGCCCTGAAGACATGACTCACAGGTGGGGAATGGTTCTACCCTCAGACTCTCTAAGGGCCCATCCCTCACTAATCTACTGATTCGGTCCACATTTATGTGACCCAATCTTAGATGCCACAGATATGTTGAGTTCACTGAAGCTGCTTTCTGTTTCAAATCAACATTTGAAACAACATTCGTTCTAATAGGGTAATCTAGAAAATACAAACCACTTTGCATATATCCGGATGCCACAAAGGAATTATTAAAACGAATAATCAATTTAGAATTAAAGGAAAAACTATATCCATCCAAAACAAGTTTTGAAACTGAAAGTATCTTCCTCTTGAAAGAGGGTACATAATAGCAATCCTTTAAAACTAAACTAGCAGAACTAAAATTTAAAATAAAAGTTCCCACAGCCAACGCCATGATCTCAGCTCCAGTGCCCATCCGAAGACGCACTTCATTTCTTTCCAGGTTCCTTGTCTCCTTGAACCCCTGCAAATCATTGCAAATGTGAACAGTGGATCCACTATCCACCAACCAAGAATTGGTCGGTTCAAAAGATAAATTAGACTCATAAAGAACGTGAACATCACATGTACCTTCTTTAGCAGCCTCTGTTTCATCCGGCTTCTTGTCTTTCAAAGTTGCCAGGTAAGCACGACAATTTCTTTTCCAGTGACCCTCCTTCTTGCAATAGAAGCACTTGCCTTTGTCTTTATTGCCAGACTTCCCACCCTTGGCTTTCACGGTCTTGCCCTTACTTCCCTTTTTCTTCTTCTTCCCATTTGAAGAAGGCTTTGCCTCAGTTGCATTGACCTCAGCCTTGTCCTTTTTCAAGGACGCTTCAGCCTCTACCAGTGCATTAGCAAGCTCGGTGAGCTCCATCTCCTTCTCGGACATCTTGTAGGACATTCTAAAAGGTGCGTAGGCAGAAGTGAGTGACGCTAAGATCACATCAGTCTTGTATCGCAGGCTGAAATCAGTCCCCTGGGACATCTTGGAGTTATGGATTTAACTCACCGCATCAGAATGTGCGTGTGTCAACTGCCTGTTGAACAATTCAGCAAGCTTATCCATTTTACCCCCAGCAGTGCGTATATCCTTGATTGAGTCTACAACTGACTTTTCCAACGATCCTAGGATATAGAGTGATGCCTTGGTATCCCTCATGAGGAACTCTTGCAGCTCTTCATTTGCCTCAAAATTGTTTGGGTCTGGTTGAGGAGGAACTTGTTCATCTAGAAGCGTGTCTGATCCTTGGCGATCGGGAGCAACTTAATGCTCTGGTACCAATCGACATAGTTTGTACCATTAAGTTTGTATTCGTTAATGAGTGCTAACAGGTTGGAATTAACGGCAGCCATCGTATATTAATCTACATATGCATATGTAAATAACTACATGCTAATTAATGACCATTGAAAATAATAAATTGAGCACACACACATCAATGGTCTTTCATGATTTGGGTTTCCCTCATAACCCAAAAGATGAATTGGATACCTACAACTCTTGAATGCATAACTTATCCTGTCGGGAGTCATTATACACACCATGGTAGTGTGGACTAAGCTGTCCGCCTCATGGGCTTTCAATATTTTCGGCCACCTGGGTGTCATGTCCAGATCCTTTCGGCTGACATACACCTAAGTCATGTACTTACCTATTGCATTAGTTAGAATCATGGAATCATGAAAGATGGCCCACTGTCGCAGTGCCTTCTCATAACCATAACCCTATGTATCACATACATAAACAATCCATCCATTTATTAGAATGCCATTCCCTTAATCACATCATAATACAATTCCATGCATGGGCATTAAAGCAAGTAAACCAAAAATTAAAACATGGATTCCTTCAATTATTGAACCACCACATCGCATGTGATAACATGTATCCAAGCCCATAAAATTAAAATCGCATTTTAATTGCA